>NW_027101273.1:121576-203991 GCF_029633855.1 Hoplias malabaricus
AAAAATGTTGTGAGTAATTTGAGAAGCCTTTTACAAACCACTGTTGATTTACTGCGTCTACCGTTCCTCCCCTCGAACAGTGGTCCACTCCATGGGCCATTTTCACAAAGTAAGGAAAGTAGTAGGAGGGTAGACATGGTTTGTTGTTTGGTCCCAACCAGATTTTCCCATTAAACGTACGCCCTGAGTTTCCCCATGTTTTCACATCTTTAGCTGTTCTGGTTTTTGAATTTCCTCAGGTGTACCATCCTGAGGTTCAACAATGGGGGCTTGTATTAAAAACACCCCAGGGTCCGACGCTGCCTTCTTAGCTGCAGCATCTGCTCTCGCGTTCCCCAATGCTTCTGGGGTTTTATCACTTGTGTGTGCGTGAACATGTGCTACTGCCACCTGTTTTGGTGAAAGAATGGCGTCCAGAAGTGCTGACACTAGTATGTGATGTACAGGTGCCTTACCTGATGATGTTAGGAAATGTCTTTGTTTCCACAAGGTCCCAAAGCTGTGAACAGCCCCGTAACTGAACCTGGAGTCTGTGGAGATGGTGACTGCCTGTTCTTTGGCTAGTTTGCATGCCTCAGTCAGTGCAACTAGTCCAGCAGCCAGTGCTGAAAAACTGGAAGGTAGGCTGCCTGTAAACACAGTGTCTGTTAGTGTAACAACAGCAAACCCTGTTTTTGTCACGCCTTTAGAGTCTTTGTAGCTGGATCCATCTACACAGAGGATTATATCAGGATTATCGAGTGGAACATCTTTCAGGTCGTGGAGAGCAGAAGAGGTCCAGTGTGTGCAGACGGTCATCAATCAATCAATCAATCAATCAAATTTATTTGTATAGCGCTTTTTACAACTGACGTTGTCACAAAGCAGCTTCACAGTTTCAAAACAGAACATTTAAATAAAAGCCCAATGCAAGCAAGCCGAAGGCGACAGTGGCAAGGAAAAACTCCCTCGAGGCTGGAGGAAGAAACCTTGGGAGGAACCAAGACTCACAAAGGGGACCCATCCTCCTCTGATCAAACTATAGATTGAATTTTAAATGATCACCAATGAAGTGTCATTATGCTACATAATAATAATAATAATAATAATAATAATAATAATAAGGTGAGCAGCTGGTCTGGTCTGCAGGAGAATCCAGCAAACAGTCTTCCATCAGTGGGCCACCATTCTCTCAGAAAAAAACAGTAAAACAGTAAAAGGGAAGCAGTTAGTTTAGTTGAGTGCAGCAGAGAATAAGAGCATGTGAATATTTTAGTGTAGTGACGGATCAGACTGTAACAGACTGGGAGTAGGGAAACCAGAAGGAGCTCAGGCAAAGACATCCTTTCGTTCCAAGCAAGAGAAATTGTGAGCACATCATCCAGGTTTACCCTGATTCTCCATGTCCATGAGTTCCTGAAACGACAACCTTAAACTAGACAGAGGTTAGTTGCCAAAGGCTAAACTGAACAAGTGTGTTTTGAGCCTAGACTTAAACATAGTGACTGTGTTTGCGTCCCGAACACTAGCTGGAAGATTGTTCCAGAGCTGAGGGGCTTTGTAGGAGAAGGCTTTCCCCCCCGCTGAAGTCTTATGAATTCTGGGTACTAGTAAGAGGCCGGCGCCCTGAGATCTGAGTAATCTTGGTGGTTCATAGTGTGTGATGAGGTCTCGCAGGTATTCAGGGGCGAGACCATGTAAGGATTTATACGTGAGTAAAAGAATTTTGTAATCAATACGGAATTTAACTGGAAGCCAGTGAAGGGCCGATAAGACTGGACTGATATGATCAAATTTTCTAGTCTTAGTGAGGACCCTGGCTGCAGCATTTTGAATTAACTGGAGTTTACTCAGGTTTCTGCTGGAGCATCCTGATAAAAGTGCATTGCAATAATCTAATCTTGATGTAATAAAAGCGTGAATTAATTTTTCCGCATCTGGGAGGGATAAGGAATTTCTTAACTTAGCGAGGTTCCGAAGATGTAGGAAAGCTATTCTTGTAATGTTACCTGTATGCTGATCAAATGATAGATCTGAATCAATTATAACACCCAGATTTTTAGCTGATGAGCTCGGGAGAACAGGGAAGTCAAAATTATGTATTAAATCTGATACCTTATTTATAGCAGGTTTTGGACCTAGAAGGAGAACCTCGGTTTTGTCGCTGTTTAGCAGAAGGAAATTGTATGACATCCAATGCTTCACTTCTTTAACACAGTCCTCCATTTTCTTTAGTGTAGGTTTGTCATCTGGTTTGGCTGATATGTATAACTGTGTGTCATCTGCATAACTGTGGAAGGTAATGCCATGCCTGCTAATAACTCTGCCCAGTGGCAGCATGTATAATATGAATAGTAAAGGTCCTAAAATGGAGCCTTGGGGAACTCCAAATCTCATTTTTGTATGAGTAGAAGAAACATTATTTACGTTTACAAACTGATAGCGATCTGTGAGGTAAGACTTAAACCATGATAGGGCTGTTCCTGTTATTCCAACCATGTTTTTTAATCTTTCTAGCAGAATAGTATGATCAATTGTATCGAAAGCTGCACTGAGGTCTAGTAGAACTAGCATGGATACGCAGCCTCGATCAGAGGCGAGAAGAAGGTCGTTTGTTATCTTAACTAAAGCTGTTTCGGTGCTATGGTGTGGCCTAAAACCAGATTGAAATTTTTCATATATGTTATTCTTATGCAAGTATGACCTAAGTTGTTGGGCCACAACTTTTTCTAAGATCTTAGATATGAAGGGAAGGTTAGAGATGGGTCTGTAATTGGATAGTACACTAGGATCAAGATTCGGTTTTTTGATTAGGGGCTTAATAACTGCTAGTTTAAATGCTTTGGGTATGTGACCTAGTCTAAGGGATGAATTTATGATTGTTAAAATGGGATTGATTATGACTGGTAATACTTCTTTAAATAGTTTTGTTGGTATTGCATCAAGTGTGCAGGTCGTACAATTTGACGAATAGATGATTTTCTCCAGTTCTAGCTGTGGTAGTGGGTCAAAGTCCTCTAGTCTTTCTTCTATGTTTTGTTCTATATCATCCACACCAGATGACAGACAGGCTGGATTTAGTAATATGGTATTTATTGTTTGTCTAATATTTTCAATCTTATTGTTAAAAAAGTCCATAAAAGCTCCCCCCATAAAAGCATGGGGCTCCCCGTCCTGTTCTGTGGGAAGGAGAGGAGCTGGGTTCAACACTGTACACCTTTTTACTGTAACATTTGTCATTTTTGTCAATAACGTGTGATATTTGAGGCACCTGGCTGCACTGAGGTGTGATGTCTGTTTTTCCAGAAAGATCATGGACACTGCGTGTGGAAGGTGTAGGGTGATGTCTGCACACCCCAGTATCTCTCTAGAACCTATGATGGCCTTCTCTGCTGCTGCTACGACTCTTAAGCAGTAGGGATAGCCCTGAGCTACGGTGTCTAGCCGCCCACTGGTTGAAGTTTGTTACCGTGTTCTTGTAAGAGAACAGAAGTCATGGAGCCTTGTTGTTCATCTACAAATTGTTCAGAAGGTTTGTCTGGATCAGGCAGAGCTAACACTGGTGCGTTCTGAAGGGCTATTTTTAGATTTATAAACGCCTCCTCCCCTTCAGGGGTCCAGGTTTCTTTGGACGAGGCTGTTAGACTCTTTTTATGTGCCGTGTCGTGTAGTGGAGCAGAGGTTTGTGCATAATTTGGAATCCACATTCTGCAGTATCCAGTCAAACCTAGAAAAGAGAGGAGCTGCTTTTTTGTAGTTGGTTGTGTGCGATTTCAGAGACTCTTTCTGCACACAGTGACTTTCCCTTTGCTGACAGATCATGTCCCAGATGTGTGACTGTTGGTTGCACAAGCTGCATCTTGTCCCTCTCCACTCTGTGGCCATTCTGTGCTCGGAAATGAAGCAGAGAGACAGTGTCAGTTACACAGGTGTTCTGATCAGGAGAACATCTCAAAAGATCATCTACGTACTGTAGAAGTGCACTAGGACCTGGGAGAGAGAGCTTAGCTCAGTTACCCCTCAGGGCTGTACTGAAAAAAGAGGGTGACTCAGCGTATCCTTGTGGGACATGTGTGGACATGTTTTTCCCTTGAAAAGAGAAAGCAAACCAAATCTGAGAGTCTTTGTGCACTTTCAGACTGAAAAAAGCATTTTCCAAATCTATCACTGAGAGCCACGGTGAATTTTCTGGGACCTGACTCAGAACAGTGTGTGGGTTTGGAACTTCTGGAGCTCGAGCACGAATAGCCTTGTTTACTGCTTGTGAGTCTTGAACAAAGCCCCACTGCTCTGGTTTTTCCTGGAGCCGTTGATTTTATTACAGGCCAAATTGGAGATCTACACGGTGAGTCCGGACATCCCATAATAATCCCTCTCTCCAACAGACTGTTCAAAACGGGTTATTCCATCAATGGCCTCCTTTTTCAGAGGATATTGAGCTGTGCATGGCCTGTAAACACTTTCTGGAGTGATTATTAATTCTGGAGCTCCTTTTATAAAACCATCATCATATTTGCCTTTGGACCACAGCCAAGGTTCAATGGCGTCTAGAAAATCTGCTTCGTTACTGACGCTGATTTGTTGAGCCAAAAGTGACCCTTCAGCTCGGGCTGAGAATGACACATTTACTGTTGTTCTGTGTGTTTTTGGACGTCTTTGAATATTCCCAATGTTCAGTTTCACTCTGCTGTCAATCAGTGATTGTTAAACAAGTTAAAATGAAATTTGACATGTCTTTCCTTTGTTTATTTTTTCCCTTTGCTGAGGAAATGTGAGGTACCTCCCTTCGAAACCACTGACTCTGATCTGAGGTTAAATTTACTGCGCAGTCCGTCCACTGCTCTCCAGTAAATAGAGTGGTTACAGAGACTAACACACTGTCTCTACCTTGGGACACACACATTTGTTCCACATCAACAGGCCAGGTCTCCACACTAGCAGTGCACTGCACATCCCCTGAGGTTGTGACGTTATCGTAATTAAATGTTGCCCGTAAATGATTTAAAAAGGAGAACCACAGGTTTGATTTTTCTAACTGCCGTCCCATCCACACGTGTGTAAGATCGGATGGAGTTTGTGGCAAATGTAACACGTTTATCTCAACACCCTCCTTCGTGCGTGACACTTTCATTCCTAATTTACACATTAGGTCCCGAGCTAAAAGATCCACAGGGCAGTTTGGTGATAGAAGGAAAGCATGTTTTAGGGCTGTGTCACTTCCTGCACGGTGACACCAAAGCTCCTCAGTGTAAGAGTCCATTAAAGGAGCTCCACCCGCCCCCAATACAGATGTTTTCCTCCCTGATAAACGTGGGTCGGGTGTAAGGCCCCTGTTTTTATGATGTGTGTGTGGTGTGTGTTCTGATCCCTGTGTGATTCATGCCTCCTCTCCCTCAAGCCGTGTCTCTCTCGCTGCTGGTTCTCAGGACGATTAACAGCAGTGTGTCCCACTTCTTTACAGTTGTAACTCTTGTACTGAGAGAAGTCTCTGAAGCCAGTGCCACCTCTTCCACGTCCTCCACCTCTTCCTCTGTCTCTTCTGAAACCAGCTTTTGCCGCCTCCAGCGCCGCACACTGCAGTTGGTGCTGCTCCTTTTCTCTCTTCTGTTGTCCTCTCTTCACTTTCTCATTCAGTCTTTTTTCGACGTGTAAAGGCCAGGACGGTCTGTAGTCGTCCTGTGTCCACTTCCACACAGTCGTCTCTCACCTTCGTCTGAATGTCGGATTTCAAACCACTCATGAAGCGTTCTTTTAAGTGTCTTTCCCACGGGCTCATGTCGTTTGTCAGACTATTTTAAACGTTTGGTCACTTTGAGGTACATACTGTCTACATTCAGTGTTAAAGTCTAGTGTTAAAGTGGAACCGCTCTAAAATGAGCCGAAAACTGCATCTGTGTAAGAATGAGTGTTTTAAAATAAGAGCGGTATTTCCAACGAGGGCCACAGGGGGGCAGTGTGAGCCCGCAGCGCTTTACCTCCTCTCCCTCCTTTAATGATTTTGCTGGTAGTTTTATGGAGAGAGATTAGTCTCAAAATACTTTACAAATGCGTAAATGTTAATCCACAAATTAAACACAAGTCACAGATATGTTTCACTGTTCACAAATGAACACATCACACTCTGTGTCTCACGGTCTGCAGTTTGTACAAATACAGTTACATTCATAAACACGTGTTTGGTTTTCATAGATATATCATCATTTTATGCGAAAATAAATACATTTGTTTACATTTACATTGAATATATTTGTAAAATCACTGTCTCGAATTTAAAATGTATTTGTAAAGTGTTGAATCTGCGTTTGTGGAAGTCACTGCGTTTATTTGTTTATTTCCTCTCGAGGGTTTTTATTTGGAGCAAACTGGAGGATTTCCTTTAATAAAATTTAGAATAAAAATGACAGGAACACGATAATTTAAAGATCCTTTATTGAAGGGACATGTCCTGATATCTTCATTACATTCACTAAATAGGAAACATCTATAATTAAATTATATTTACAAACTAATTTAGGGGGCAGTGTGTTCATCTGAACACAGAGTAAAACATAATAAACACTCTTCACAACAAGGACACACTTCCTTAAAGAGTCATTTAAAACCATGCAGAGAAACTAGATGAAGTACAGTGCACTTCTCTGAACGTCTGTTTATATTCTTAGTTTAAGTTGAGCCACATTCACCTGAAAAGGGTGCACCACTGTCTCAGAATTCATCAAACCATCACTACATTACAGTGAGTTTCCACTTCACTAAGTTCACCTCACTTGTAGCGACATGCACTGACTACACTGTCATATACACCCACTGTGACTGAGTGCTCATGGTAGGTTTGCTGAATATTACGACTGTTTGTAAGTTATTAGCACCATTTCTACCATTGTCCATTAATGGAGAGGAGCTGCTATAAATATTCATTTCAATAGTGGGCCATTTTCGAGGGTGTTACTTAAGGGTTTACACATTTAAACTGATTATAATCCAATACTGTGCTGAGTACAAAACAAATACAGTCCCATAATGTTCTGTAATCACATTAAATACACACTGAAAATAAATCCTACTGTTGATTATACACATTGATGTACAGTCGTCTACAACCAAAAGTGGACAGGGAGTGTTCTCCAAACACATTCAATATTTTGGATTCAAATTTCAGTCCAGAATCCCTCAGTCTATTTTACTACATTACTTCATGTCCCTGATCAATGTCATCATGCCATATAACACACAGCACTGTATTATTTAAACTATTACCATTTCCCATCATTGGTCTTTACATTTTAGAGCTTTTTCCTGGCTGTGAAACATGTTCTGTTACGTCAGTGTGGACATTTACATCACACAGTTCATCTCATCTTCTTATCTGTTTAGTCCCTTTAAGTGTGGCAACAGGACAATCAGAGAAGTCCAGACTCTACTCTGAGCTGCTCCTGGGTCGCTGAGCTCCTCACACGATCACAGAGAGATGCCCAGTAACCCACCTCAGTTCAGCCTCTCGTATCCACAGACTTGTTCTTTTAACCATCATTGTCTTGTTCTTTTGACCATGATCTTTGGGTGGACACACAGACTGAGTGTAAAACTGAGAGCTTTGCTTTATGGCCCAGCTTCTTCTTCACCACCACAGTCCAGCACAACGACCACAGGACTGCAGCCCCTACACCCAGCCTATGATCAATCTCACACTCCCTCTTCTCATCGCTCCTGAACAACTGACCCCAAGATACAGAGACTCCTCCAATTTGAGTGGGTTCTTGACCCCTACGTGGAGGAGCACACCATCTTTTTCTGGGAGATAACCATGACCTCTGTGAGGTGCTGATTTGCAGACAGACTGCAACAAAAGCTCAAGTGCACGCTGGAGTCCTCCGTACACCATCATCTGCAGAGATAACACCTCCCAAATCCCCTGAGAGAAGACTCCTGTCCCATTAATATTTATTGGTGAATATAATTTCAGCTGGGAACCTGTTCTTTATCAAGTACATTATACTCATTAGTGGTGTCAATGTAAACACACGACTGATCTGAAATGTTTTTAAACATTTAATTTAAAATAAATTAATAACGGTATCAAATTTGACCATGACTTCCTCCAATTATACAACTGTTTTACAGAACAAGTCACGTAGGCAACGTAAACACAGCGTTACTACTGTTGTTCTCATAAATCTCATAACTAACGTTCACTCTCGCCGTCTCTCTCTCGCGCACGAGCTCACAAACATCTGCTGCTAGAAGTTTGGCACATTGTTGTCCCCCATCTTCCTCGCTTAATTCACACATTCATCTCTCAGAGTTGTTGAAGTTAGATAATGGAGGCGTTTTATCGTCTGAGCTGTGAGCTGTGAGCTGCAGTTTTCTCAGTTAAATGAACACTATGTAGTATTTCTACCTTAAAATGACAATGATGTTCCAATGAGCTGTAACAGGGAGAATAGAGCCTCTGTGGCTGCTACACTGGGTCCTCTGCTGGTTTACTGCACTAAGAAACTTCTGAATCACAGGGAGGAGGACTCTCCTGAGAAATGTGTAATGCTTTACTGCACAAATCTCCTACGAGAAGAGTCTAGCTCGGTATTCCTGGTACAGACATTATATGGCAGAGAGAGTGATGTATATTTAAACATAAGGCCTTAAGTGCGGTATTAAGAGATGTTCACTGTTCTGTGTGTTTAGACGTATGCTCTGAGTCTGTGCTCCAAAGAGAGAAATGTTCAGGATAAGCTGTCAGTGAGGATAGAGACTATACCTTTTACTCCTCCTTTAGTCCCTTGAACGTGCAAATGTAGACCAGATTCCTATTTGGAAACGTTAAGAATCATATATATCAGGGTCCTAGCCAAGAGCTGGCAGAGAGAAACTAGAGAGAAAATGGGAAGAGACGAGAGCGCGCTGAAGCGGACACCTCTCTCACGGGAACCTTAAGAACCAGTAAGATACTGTTTCTGTAAATAAAGATGTATTCACACCTTTAACCGTGTCTGCGGAGATTCTTTTTCATCACCAGTCTTCAAAATACAGCAAATAAACAACAAGAGCAAGGAGAGAGAGAGAGAGAGAGAGAGAGAGAGAGAGAGAGAGAGAGAGAGAGAGAGAGAGAGAGAGAGAACGAACGGTCGTACAAGAGTTAGTACTGGACTGAATTTACACAGTAGAATACATCCCAATCTGTGTCTCACTGTCTGCAATTTGTACAAATACAGTCAAATTAATAAATACACAGATAATTTTATGTGAAAATAAATACACTTGTTTACATCTACATTGTATATATTTGTAAAATCGAAGTCTCAAATTAAAGGTTTATTTGTAAATTGTTGAATCTGAGTTTGTGGATCTAGTCACTCAGCTACTTTCCTCACTGTGGAGTTGTCCTAACACTGAGGTGAAAGTGAAAGTGAAAGTTGCAGAAAGAGAAGAGGAAGAGCTCTGCACTTCACCGCTTCGACTTTAACGTAAGTCCGTTAATGATCTTTAATGCGTTTAAACAGTTGTGGAGTCTCTTCGTTGAATCTGTTAAATTATTAAAACCACTCAATCCTGCGTGTGAACAGGGACAAAGCTCATAGTGACGGCGGTGTGAAAATGATGAATATCTCTCTGAATTTAAACCGCTGTGGAATAAGCTGCTGTAGCTGTAGATAAACGCTTTAAACCGGAAATCACGGCAGATCTGCGGATACATGAATAAAACATTTAAAACAAACGGGACTTGACGTTCGCTCCGTGGTGTGGACATCAAACAGGGACTTCTTCCACCGAGAGCTGCGAGTGTCTTCAACTAAAGCTGTTTTTAAGCGGTGCTCCAGCTCTGGTCTGGTCCGAGGAGAAGCGCGTTCATGTGATTAATGTGAAAGATAATTGGACGGTTAAGGATGTGAACACATCTGCGTGTGTCTCTTCTGTTCTAGGGTTTTCACGTGACGTGAGACAGTTTCTTTAAAGTTTTTAATTTTCATTTAGACGTCAAAATTGAAGAAATATAAGCGAAGTAGTTTTGTATCTGATTGATGTTTGTAAACAGTGGCTTCTACCCAAATGGCTCCCTACTCACGCCTATAGTTTCATTGGTCGTTGATGTCACAGTACACACACACACACACACACACACACACACACATAAATATAATATGTTTTATTATTATATTATGACCACCTCCTTGTTCCTGCACTGACTGCCCATTCTCTCAGTTCCACTAACAACACAGGAGCACTTTGTTTTACAATTTTTACAGGCTACAGTTTTTGCTAAGTCTAACAATTACAAACTGTAGTACATATGTTGCTCTGCATACTTTCTTTGCCCCTTTTTATCCCGTTATTCCGTGGTTAGGACGCTCAGTGCTGCAGTGAGACTGACGTTGTGGTGGTGTGTTAGTGTGTGACACAGCAGTGCTATTGGAGTTTCTAAATACTGTCCACTCACTCTCCACTCTGTAAGACACACCTACCTCACTGCACTTACACCGGTGTAAAGTCAGGGAGTAGCTCATTTGTCGTGACACAGTTTGTGTTGGTCATCTGCTAGTCCTCTAGAGTTTCTTTACCCAGTGAAAATTAGGCCATCTCTCTTCTCACATTATTTTAGGTGAGTAAACTGAACCAAGCTACATTTATTTTGATCATCTTTCATGATTAAAATAAGCAGAAAATCACAGATTGTGCACATTTCTGTAAACTCTGTGAATCCTGTCCCGTCAGATCTATTTTCCTTTTAGGAACGATTGGCTCTTTAAGCTTTATTTTTATCTGGAGCCTTGTAGCGTCTGTTCATTATTATTTTTCTCCATTGAGTTCTGTACACAGCAGTTGTCTTCTTACATCATTTCCTCATGTACATTTTATGTGATAAATTAATATTCAAACTTCAACAACACAATGATTACTCAAATGTTTTGTTTAGCTGAACATCATGGGGTTTTAAAACTGAAAGTGTGTATTTATGGCTTTGTAAAGCCCTGTTGGACAATTAGCCTCATGTGAACCTCTGCTGAGAACATATTTAGGATTGATTTGACTGATTTAGGAGGGAAGACATAGAGAATGGGGACATAGTGTCTGTACTTGATTGTATTTTTTAATATACACCTATGAGTTTGTATTTATATCAGTATTATTTTGGTGTGAATCATGATTGCTGATGAACAAAGGACACAATGAACAGTGATTTATTATTTAAGTAAAATAAGACCAGAGAGGCATTGTACTGTCTTCTGGTTGTAATCCTGTGTTTTGCAGGAGCTGTGTCTGTTCCACACGTCCCACACTGGGGACCTTTATCACATTTATTTATTTATCAGGTACTCACTGAGTGGCACAGTCTGTTACTCACTCACACACTCTTTCACTGTTCATTGCTTCATATCATATGACCCTGTGTGTTCTTGTGTGTCCCCTGACCCTCATCGCTGTAAAATCTTTTGTGTGTTACTTCAGTTCTGTGCTGTTTTATTGTATTATTAAAATAATCACCTCATTCTGTTTTTTAACACAGAGACCATCTGCCCTACCCTCTGTTTTTGACATAGAACAATTTTGTTTTTGCCTCTGCCTCAAGTCCTCTGTCCTCCAACAGTGTCCTCATCATCCTTTAAATGTGAAAATGTCTATGAAGAATAAAAATGTCCTGATGGAGCCTCAGAACTTCACCAATGAAGAAGGAAGCTCAGATTTAATGTGAGCCTCTTCTATTGCTTGTTTTAGACGCACCATTCAGTTTTTCAGTTTTAATGAGTCCTGCTAATGGCTCATCAGATTTATTCATTCCCAGAAGTCACAGGTGTGTGATGCAGCTATTAATTTGGGCATATTTGGGAAATAATATTTTCAGAGCACACTTCGCAATAAGCAGACAACAAAAATGTAAATGTGTATTTATCTGTCAGTTTATAGCAAACCACATAAAGTATATTTGACATTTATTCCATCTGTGGCAGAGAACACCCACACATACACACACAAACCATTAGGCCATGGCTGCCCCTGTGTTATAACAGAATATGACACATTTAAATGTTGTAATTGCGTGGCTAGATTTATTAACTCCAGACTGATATTTAAATATCTGAATTCTCTTTCCTTTTATATTATCAGCTGTGAGATCTGTTCATGTGTCTCTTCTTCACTTTTCCAGATGGAAGGGATCCAAAGGCTGTTTTCCAGAGCCCAGAACTCTGTCTATGAGGAGCTACAACTCTATGATTGATTTTACTTTTCACAGCAGTGAAATGACTACTTCTGACCTGAGGTGAGACACTCGGGCGTGTGCATCATCGCTGTAATATTACACATTACACTTGTATAGATTCTGTAGTGGTTCAGTGTCATACATTTTACTGTATCCACCTTAATTTCAGTGCTCTGAGGACCGCGGTGCATTCAAGAGAATTTTGATTTTCTTTTCCATATTTCCACTTTTTTTAAAAACGGGTTTTGTTTGTTACGTCCAGTCACTTTGTGTTCTCCTCCCTCTCGATGAAAAAGCTGAGGATGTGGTTAAGACCCAGTATTATGGTCTGTATGGTATTTGGAGAACTATCGTACTGTTTTGTAACTCTGACCCACAACTAATGCAGCGAAGAGGAAATCTCACATAGAAAAATAATGAAGAGCCCTCTCTTACTTTCTTTGTTTCAAAATAAAGTGGATATTCCTACCTTATTCCTCCTTGTTCTGAAGGTATAGGTCATTATCTCACGGTTTACACTGTTCCATAACTTACAATTCCCCATTATCTGACAAGTCAGGTGTTCAGTTATTTTCTGAGTTAATTATAACTTGTGATATTTACAGATTTAAAGATAATTTGTGAATGGTGCTTAACGACCATTTTGCCATTTTCAGATACATTTTCTGACAAGTACTTAACTTCATTGTTTTATCTCTGCTTCACATTTCAGTGAGCAGACATTCAGGGCAGAACCTCCAGAGCCCAGCTGTGTGTCTATGAAGAGCCACAACTCCATGGAGTTCCCTCATAATTTCAGTAATGGAAGAATTGGTACAGACCAGAGGTGAGACACTGACACAGCATCATGCAACATGGAGGTGATTTACAGCAGGAAGTTCCTCAGGAAGCGTTCTTTTGCTTTAATAGCTTTACAGAATTCCACATTATACAGTGATCTAATATATGTCCAGGAGATTGTAGACTCCTTCCTCTGAAATAAATGGTATTGACAGGGAGTAGTTGACTTTGCTTTTGACTTTGGAACAACACTGCCATGTGACTTTGACTGCTCTCAAGAACAAATCCATTAGTAATGTGAGGTACTGATGATGAATGATCAGTTCTAGATCACAGACACCACTCTGATTCACTCCTGTGGTGTTGAATGATGCTCCATCAGTCCAGAGAATGCAGTTCAGTGCTTGGTATTGGGCATGATTCTGTTCATGTCTCACTGTGCGAACGCTTTCACTCTTATTGACTAGTGCTTTAGGATTTTACATGTATTTTACACAAATTGTGTTTATTTTGAAGTATCTGTCAGTAACATGTGCACCTTAAAGTTTCTGAATTTGTTCATTAGCTGATGATGTTTCTGAGGCTTATATTCAATTCTTTCTAGTGTCTCCAGATCACAATTTACTATGTATTACACAATGTAGTGTGGTCTAGTAGAATTACTTTTTTTAAATCTTTAAAGTGCACTATTTAGGGAGTAGGTCATGTTTCATGTTTCTTATTTTTCAGTTCAACATAAACAATATCTGTCCAGTTACTGACCAATCACAGTCATTGCTGTCTGCATCAATGTGACACATAGGTACATTTGTCAACATTGACAAGAAAATGAATGACTGCGTGTATTGAATATAAATGAGTTACTGTTTATGTCTGTGATACTGATGCATTACTGTGTTCTCTAGGAGGGATGTGCTCAGGTGTGGAGTGTGTGAGCAGATTCAGACAGATCCAGTCTCTATCACCTGTGGACACACTTTTTGTAGACAGTGCATCAGGAGCCTTAGGGACCAGTCTGTCCACTCAGGAGACTTGACCTGTCCCTGCTGCAGAAAGAGGTTTAAAACAGGCTCTGTTCAGTTTCCACACACGGAGGAGTCCATGGAGCTGGATGAATACAAACCTGTGGATGAAGTCCTGCTCAGTGTCTCAGAGGGAAACAAAATCAGCCTGAAGAACAAGTATGAGAGCTTATTTGAGGGATTCAAAACACAAGAGAATAAAATCCTCCTGAACAGGGTTTACACTCAGCTCTACATCATCGGGGGAGAGAGGGAAGGAGTGAATGAGGAACATGAAGTTTTACAGATTGAAAACAAACCTGGAAACAAAACCTGCCAGATACACCAATAAACTGTTTAGACATATTTAACCCTGTACAGTGTATGATGGGAGAAATGGAAGAAAACAACACCAGAGCTGTGGTGGATGAAGATGTGAGACGTGAAGAAGGAGAAGAAGATAAAGATCCACAAGTGGAAAAACTGAAAAGCGTTCTGACTAAAGGCATTGCTGGCATTGGAAAAACTGTCTCTGTGCAGAAGTTCATTCTGGACTGGGCTGAAGGAAAAGCCAATCAGGATATAGAGTTCATGTTTGTGCTTCCATTCCGAGAGCTGAACCTGATTAAAGACAAACAGTACAGTCTTCATGGACTTCTGTGTGCCCTCCATCCTGAGCTCCGAGGTCTGGACACAAAGGAATATGACGTGTGTAAAACTGTGTTCATATTTGATGGCCTCGATGAAAGCAGAATTCCACTGAAGTTCTCAGAGTGTGAGAAAGTGTCAGACGTGACCAAGGTGTCTTCAGTGGACGTGTTGATGACAAACCTCATCAAAGGAGACCTGCTTCCCTCTGCTCATATCTGGATAACCTCCAGACCAGCAGCAGCCAATCAGATCCCCTCTCAGTACATCAGCCGTGTGACAGAAATTCAGGGATTCAATGATCCACAGAAGGAGGAGTACTTCAGGAAGAGGATTAGTGACCAACACCAAGCCGACAGTGTCATCTCCCACATTAAGACGACGAGGAGTCTCCACATCATGTGTCACATTCCAGTCTTCTGCTGGATTTCAGCAACTGTGCTTCAGCGAATCATGAAACAAAGGACCACAGAAATCCCTAAAACTCTGACTGCAATGTACTCACACTTCCTGTGCACTCAGACAATCATGAGGAAGGAGAAGTATGAGGAGGAAGATGAGAGAGGAACTCTACAGGAACTCCTGAGATCCAACAGGAACATGTTTCTGAAACTGTCTGAACTGGCTTTCAAACAGCTGATGAAGGGCAATGTGATGTTCTATGAAGACAACCTGAGAGAGTGTGGGATTGATGTCACTGAGGCCTCAGTGTACTCTGGGATTTGCACTGAGATCTTTAGGGAGGAGTCTGTGCTTTACCAGAGGAAGGTTTACTGCTTTGTGCATCTGAGCTTTCAGGAGTTCCTGGCTGCTTTCTATGTGTTTCACTGCTATGTGAGCAACAACATGGCGGAACTGAAGTTTCTGAAGCTGAAAACCAGGAAGTGGTCTCATAGGGTTTCACTGGACGAGCTGCTGAAGGGAGCTGTGCGTACAGCTTTAGAGAGTAAGTCTGGACACCTTGATCTGTTTCTCCGTTTTCTGTTGGGCATCTCACTGGAGTCCAATCAACAACTCCTGCAGGACCTACTAACACACACAGTGAGCAGCTCTGAGGGCATCAAGAAAACAGTTCAGTACATCAAACGCACAATAACATCAGAGGATCTTCCTTCTGACAGATCTATCAACCTGTTCCTCTGTCTCACTGAAATGAACGACTCCTCTTTATCCAGTAAAATCCAGGAGTATCTCAAATCAGAGAAACACTTAGATAAGAAACTGTCTGCTGGAGAGTGTTTAGCGTTAGCCTACATGCTCGTGAACTCAGATAAGGTGCTAGATGAACTGGACTTGAGGAAGTACAACACCACTGAGACGGGTTATTGGAGTCTGATCCCAGCTGTGAACAACTGCAGAAAGGCTGTGTGAGTGTTGTTTCTACATGGTTTTTTTTTATGTTTGCTTAAAAAATTTTTTTAAAACAGATTGTTTTACTGTGAGTAGAAATTCCTCACTGTGTGTATAATTAGGATGTGATAAATAAAATGAATGAGACATTACAGAACAGGTCGAGTTTGATGAACATGGATAAGACTGATGTCTTTCTCTTGTTTACTCACTCACACTGTATCTCACACAAATCCCCCAAGTTTATAAAAGCAGTATTTTCCTCAAGTCTGATCATTTTTATTCCTGTGAGGCTGAATTTCAAGGAGAGTTCAGACTTGTAGTTCAGTTTCCTTGGGTTGGACCTGATATGAAAATTCATACATTGTTATATTTTAGTCCTGGTTTGGTCCTGAACCCAATATGTATTTTAAAAAAAGCAATGATGTATGACGTACGCAAGTGATGCATGTATGACATTAGTTTTGTCGTCTGAACAATGCCCCACACTGAGCTTAATGCACTTCTCGGGGCTGTGTACTTGGTGGTATATTTTCCAACTGGAAACACAACAAGACATAGTCAAATGGATAAAGGAATCAAAACAGCACCTGAAATTTCTCCACTGCACAGAATAAAAAAGGAGTTGCTGCTTGTTTGGTGAGCATCAGTGTCGAAAGGAAGCGTTCACATTTGCTCAAACAAACCAAACTAAAAGACAGTTCCTCACCTTCACGTTTTTTACTGTATTATGCACTGTGTTTACATTGTGTTGCAGATTGTCTGGCTGTAAGCTGACCATGAATTCCTGTGAAACTCTCTGCTCTGTTCTGAAATCACCAAACTCACCCCTGAAAGAGCTGGAGTTCAGTGAGACTGAGCTGCAGGATTCAGGAGTGAAGCTGATCTCTGAGGCACTGAAGAGTACAAACTGTAAACTGGAGACACTCAGGTGAGATTTTGGATGAATGTCCATGTGGATAATGAGTGTATACTCCTGCTCTGTATGGCTGTAGTTTGCCCTCAAAAAGCATTCAGTGATTTTACTATTTGTGTTTGTACTATATTCTATTTATAAACTGACACTTATTTCCCAAAAGAAAACATTATTCTCAGGCACAGAGACAGAGAACCATTCCTGCAGAGCAGAAATCAGAGTAACAGCATTTTACCAGTGATAATAATAATAATAATAATAATAACAATAATAATAATAATAATAATTTGCAGCAGATAGTGTCGCAGGGACCTGGAGGTTGTGGGTTCCCGCTCCGGGTGACTGTCTGTGAGGAGTGTGGTGTGTTCTCCCTGTGTCTGCGTGGGTTTCCTCCGGGTGACTGTCTGTGAGGAGTGTGGTGTGTTCTCCCTGTCTCTGCATGGGTTTCCTCCGTGTGACTGTCTGTGAGGAGTGTGGTGTGTTCTCCCTGTGCTTGCGTGGGTTTCCTCCGGGTGATTTTCTGTGAGGAGTGTGGTGTGTTCTTCCTGTGTCTGTGTGGGTTTCCTCCGGGTGACTGTCTGTGAGGAGTGTGGTGTGTTCTCCCTGTGTCTGCGTGGGTTTCCTCCGGGTGACTTTCTGTGAGGAGTGTGGTGTGTTCTTCCTGTGTCTGTGTGGGTTTCCTCCGGGTGACTGTCTGTGAGGAGTGTGGTGTGTTCTCCCTGTGTCTGCGTGGGTTTCCTCCGGGTGACTTTCTGTGAGGAGTGTGGTGTGTTCTCCCTGTGTCTGCATGGGTTTCTTCCGGGTGACTGTCTGTGAGGAGTGTGGTGTGTTCTCCCTGTGCTTGCGTGGGTTTCCTCCGGGTGATTTTCTGTGAGGAGTGTGGTGTGTTCTTCCTGTGTCTGTGTGGGTTTCCTCCGGGTGACTGTCTGTGAGGAGTGTGGTGTGTTCTCCCTGTGTCTGCGTGGGTTTCCTCCGGGTGACTTTCTGTGAGGAGTGTGGTGTGTTCTCCCTGTGTCTGCATGGGTTTCCTCCGGGTGACTTTCTGTGAGGAGTGTAGTGTGTTCTCCCTGTGTCTGCGTGGGTTTCCTCCGGGTGACTTTCTGTGAGGAGTGTGGTGTGTCCTCCCTGTGTCTGCATGGGTTTCCTCCGGGTGACTTTCTGTGAGGAGTGTGGTGTGTTCTCCCTGTGTCCGCGTTTTATCATTTGTGGCTAAATCCAAAAATGGAATATTGTGTGTAAAACTTTATTTATTCATATTTTCATTTGGTGTATTAAATAACGGTATTATTTAATATATAATTATTATATTTTGTATAATGGTATTATATAGGTTTTTTTTTTAGGTTTATAAGTTTTATCATTTTTAAAATCTGCTCTCTCTCAGAAAAAGGTTGGTATTGCACCATGTGTCAGTGTGCAATGTCGGGCGGTGCTGATCTGAACTGCACAGTGACAAAAACCCTTCACTCGACCCACACTCACAGATACGAGGCTCAGCACGGCCCGGCAGTGCAAACCGAATTTTAATACCGTCATCAAGGCAACTCAAGGCATAAATACATAGTGCTCACTTTGATGTTTTGACACTTGCTCTTGTAAGTTCACTGTTGTCAGAGCTGTTAGTTTCAGAGCAGGACGGGTTTAGAACCACACTCTTGTACACATGGCAAGAGGGGGACTATCTTCTACAGCCGTCTCTGTGGCTATTTCTCATTGTTTATTTCATTTATTTATGTATATTATATAATTTCTTATAATTTCTGACTTATGAGTGAATCAACTCATGAATTTTCTGAGATACCAGCCGTCGCTCTGTCATTTTATTTGCTTTATGATGTAAGTCGAGATTTGAGTTACAAGCGAGTGAGCTTACACCAGCCGCCATCAGACAGCCCAGCGCGAGTTCAGTTCACTTGATTATCTTGACGCATGAACGTCCAGGTCTGCTTTAGCACTGCCCCTCTTTTCTTTCGATAGAATCTGCACACGTAGTTTTGCCAACGTCTCGTAAACCATGGAATCGTCCTGTATTCGGACACTAAAAGATGTGTTCCGTTTTACACCGATACAGTTTTTTTTTTGTTTTTTTTTTTTTTGAGGTCACACTTATGTTTGAGACAGAAACGCACAGCTCTCCCTCAGCCGGAGAGAAGGGCAGATTCTGCACGGCTCCTAAACAGAGAACACGAGTTTCATTGTTCGTCACTTATTATCCAAATATTTCATTGGTTGTCATCATTATCCAATCAGCAGCCAGAGTTATCTGTCCATCACTCAGTGCTGCAGCCAATGGAGTGCTGCAGTCCCTCTGACAGTGGTTTTGCGGAGGCGCTGAGAGCAGCAGGTCAGTATGGAGAGAGATTAGTCTCAAAATACTTTACAAATGCATAAATGTTAATCCACAAATTAAACACAAGTCACAGATATGTTTCACTGTTCACAAATGAATACATCACACTCTGTGTCTCACGGTCTGCAATTTGTACAAATACAGTTACACTCATAAACATGTGGTTGGTTTTCATAGATATATCATACTTTTATGCGAAAATAAATACATTTGTTTAAATTTACATTGTATATATTTGTAAAGTTGAAGTCTCGAATTTAAAATGTATTTGTATATTGTAGAATCTGAGTTTGTGAATCGAGTCACTCACAAGTTTTCTGTGAAGTGCATTGTTCATTTACTCTTGTTCATTTACTCAAAAACTGCAGGTTTTTGGATTTTGAGACTTTCCTCTCGCATTTCACCCGATCCAAATACAAATGCAGCCTGATCCATAAATGTGGCCATCAGGCGAACGAGCCACCCCTCTTCCTGCTCTGAAACTAACAGCCCTAAAAACAGTGAACTTTCAAGAACAAGCATAAAAACAAAACATCAAAGTGAGGTGCCTTGAGTTGCCTTGACGACAGTTTGATAAAAATAAAAAGACTGATCATTTTTCTGTTTCTTATTATTTGCGAATATATGTTTTGATTTCAAATAAAAAAATAATTATTATTAGTTTTTACATTTTATGGATTTGGAGAATGAAATGAAAATCAAATAACCATCTGTTTTTCATTGTTTAATATCTGATTTTAAAATTTAAATAAAGAATGAACAGAAGGTACATTCAGAAGGACCCAGACGGAGGTGTTTATCTGTTCAGTCTAGTCTCCAGTCTGATCAAATTCTCAAAACATACACAAAGTAGCTCTTAGTACACGTTTGTTAATCCAGACCACGCCCACAAACGGAGAGGTGAACTCAGAAGTCATTGGGGAGGAGTCGAGGGTGGCTTATGACTGTGTATGAAACCAGACACCGACCCCCCCCCACACCCACACAAAAGTAAAGGGTGGAGACAGGGTGGAGGCGGGAGCAAGTTTGTTTGACACAGAAATGACGTGAGTTTGCTGGGTATATATAGGGCTGAGGAGGAGGAGTTTGTGCGTGGTCCTACTCTCACAATTATTTTACTACGTTACTTCAATTACCATGACAGACAGAGAGAGAGAGAGAGAGAGAGAGAGAGAGAGAGAGAGAGAGAGAGAGAGAGACTGGTCTCATTAAGACGTATTTTCTTCTGTGTTCACTTTTGCTAAAATAAAGTTCATTCATTCATTCATTGTCTGCCAGCGCTCATCCAGTTCAGGGTTGCGGTGGGTCCGAAACCAACATGAAATCACTGGGCACAAGGCGGGAACACACCCTGGAGGGGGCAGTGTAAATGTTGATGTCTGCGCCTACACATTATCAGCTGATTTTTCTCAGGGGAGTGTTTTACTGAAATCAAACACCACACACAACTCAGAACTGACACAGGTTCAGTAAAGATTAGTGAGTCGTTCAGGTTGTGTACCACATTCACACATTGTCATAAACTGTAGCTGGTTCTTACCGCACTTCTCTGAATGACGTTAGAGAAATGAGGCAGTTTGTGAGAAAAGAAAACACAGTGACGTTTCTCCTTCTGTCACTGAGCGTGATGTTCCTAGCCAGGTCAATATATGAAGGAGAACCTGTTCATGAAATGTTCCTGTAACTATTCAGTGAGTAATGTCCTCTCTCTTTACAGACTAACTGTGTGTAAACTTGGGGAAAACTCTTGTGAAGATCTGGGCTCAGTTTTACTGGTGAACTCCTCCCTGAAAGAACTGGACCTCAGTAACAATGACCTGCAGGATTCAGGAGTGGAGAAGCTCTCTGCTGGACTGAAGAGTTCACTCTGTAAACTGGAGACACTCAGGTCAGAGATCTGGGATTTTATTCTTCATTTTCTATACTTCACCAACATGATGTTATACATTAAAAAAAGAAAATAGTTATTTTCTAAGCTGTAGTATAAAATATTAAGGAAAAGACTGGATTACTAGATTATAATTTACGTAATGTAATATATAATTTATGATGTGCAATTATTTGTCATTGTATAATGAACAATGAAATGCGTCTTCTGCATTTAACCCATCTGTGTATGTGAACCCCCCCCCCCCCCCACACACACACACACACTAGTGCACTAGGGGCTGTTATCAACCCTCAAAACACAACCAGATCATTTGAGGGTTCAGTGCCTTGCTCACAAGTGCTTTTTAATGTGTATCTGTGTCTGTAAAAAGAAGCATATGGCGTCACATCAATATCAAAAATAGGTGGAACATTTAAATCTGTACTTAATTAAAATTGTGTTAGTTAATCGCAAATGTGAAACCCATGAGCAGAGAGAGAGAGATAGGAATTGCACTCACACACAGATCATAATCTCACTCTCAATCTGTCTGTTTTTTTTTATTCTCAAATAGTTTTTATCCTCTTCATTTTAAATGTTTTGAAATGAGAGGTTTGTGACAGTTTGGGGGCGGGGTCAGAGCCGTTCTTCTCAGTGAATGCTATTGGCTTATGTCTTCTGGTTCTGTGACTGCCTCATACACTATATATGTCCCTCCTACTGTGAGTAGCCTTCTACAGAAAAACAAACATGTACGATGTGTACCGTGGTTATTTGTGGTTCGTTTTTAAACGGGAAAAATGTATAATAGGAGACTACGCAGTATCCAATATTATTTTGAGAGTATGGTTCCAAGGCCATCCCTCAGCGTCTCTTTGGAGTGAGTGTGGGTGGAATACAAAGTAAATGTAGCTAGTGAACAGGACTCAACTCACGAACGAATCAATTCTTGTGGAAGTAGGGATTGACAATCACAGAAATAGGAGACATCAGCCTATACCATTCACTGAGAGAAACTGCTCTGACCCAGCCCCCAAACTGTCAAAACCCTCCCATTTCAAAACATTTTAAAAAATAATAAAATTAGGATCATAACTTAAGCAGGCAGGTCATAGTATAGAAACCTTTACTCGATTAATGTCTGTATATTTACTTTTAGTAATAACCCCTCTGTGGGACACTATTGTGATAATGTTGTGTTGTGATTATATTTCATTTCTATTGAGTGAGGATTTGAACAGACTCTAAAAGGTATTAGATTTATGAAAACAAACATCCAGGTCTTTTTTTTAATTATGTTAAGTTTTTTTTTTTTTTTTATAACTTTTACCTTTAGATTTTAACCTGTTTAATACTGAAGTGTTTTTGTAAATTATACAGAATTTGGTGCTTGATGGTTTGATTCTAAACAGCAGCTTGTTTTGCTCTGAGTAAATACCTCTCTCTGTCTCTCTCTCTCTCTCTCTTTCTCTCTCTCTCTCTCTCTCTGTAGATTGTCTGGTTGTTTAGTTAAAAAGGAAGGCTGTGCTTTTCTGGCTTCAGCTCTGAGCTCAAACCCCTCACACCTGAAAGAACTGGATCTGAGCTACAATCACCCAGGAGACACAGGAGTGAAGCTGCTCTCTGTTAAACTGGAGGATCCACACTGCAGACTGGACACACTCAGGTACGGACAGCTTTCTGTATTTGTGTGTGTTCAGTTACTGATGTCATCTGCTGTTACTGTATTTCTATAAAGCTCTACAGCTCATTGTTCCTTCTTCATTTAGCCTCTGCTCTGCTCTAGTAGTGTTTAATGGTTAGAGTATCACCCTTCACCGCTCTGTCTCCACTGTTCAGTGTAACTGTTGTCAGTGGCTGAAGGCTTGTGAGACACTGAAGTAAAACTAAGCCCCATATAAGTCTCTTTATGTGGAGTGTAAACTGTTTCTAGAACAGTCTTCAGAAATGTACATTCAGTGTTTAGGGAAGTACAGGAGTACTCTGGTACAACAGTTCTACGACCTCAATGCTGAAACACTTCAGACTGAAACATCCTACACTACTGCTGCATCATGAAACTGAGTCGACTAGTCCATCATTATCTCTGTATTCCTATCATTTTGGGGCGTCTAAATGGGTCGGGATCAATGGTCAACAAATTGAAAAGCAGACTTTAATACCCAGAGTGGTGTTATCAGTCATACAGGCTACAAACAAGAGCAGAGCTTTATTTATTATAGTGATATACAGCCATTGACTCTTTGGTTATTAATATTTTAATGTCGTCTACAGAGAGTCTGTGGAGTGCAATGTTAAAGTTTAGTTGAATCTGTGTTCTTCCTAAAGTTATTCTGTTATTCGGGGCATTTCAGTTTAGATTCTCTAAGAGTTTTTGTGTTTATCTGTGAAGCTGCAGACCATCAGTTCTGTTCAAGTGTGTTCAACTTGTGCCCCCTGTACAAGCCTCTGGAGGCAGTGTTATGATGTGGGTGTCTTCAGTGGGTCAGGTCTAGACTCAGCAGTGTTATGATCTGGAGGTCTTCAGTGGGTCAGGTCTAGACTCAGCAGTGTTATGATCTGGAGGTCTTCAGTCGGTCAGGTCTAGAATCAGCGGTGTTATAATCTGAGGGTCTTCAGTGGGTCAGGTCTAGACTCAGCAGTGTTATGATCTGGGGGTCTTCAGTGGGTCAGGTCTAGACTCAGCAGTGGTGTGTGGTAGTAAAATGAAGTCCACTGAGGACCTGAATGGACTGAATGACCAGGTCATCCCAGCAGTGGATTGTTCCAGGACGACACCAAGATTCATCAGGCTCAGATTGTGAAAGAGTGAGGAATCATTTTCACACATGAACTGACCACCCCAGAGTCCTGACCTGAACCCACTGAGAGTCTTTGGGACGTGCTGGAGAAGACTTTACGGAGTGGTCCGACTCTCCCGTCGTCAATACAAGATCTCCACCAAAAATGAAGGCAGTTCTGGAGGAAATAAATGTTGTGGTGTTGTAGAAGGTTGTAGAAACAGAGCCGTAGTGAATGTGGAGCTTAATGAAAGCTAAAGGTGGTCCAGTGAAGTATTAGAGTGTGTGAGTTGTGTTGGTCGGGCAGTGTAGGGGTCTGTGATGAAATGGTCAGTGAGAGCAGGTACAAGGCAGAAGAACCTAATAAATGAGCAGCTGAGTGTAGGATCTAGAAAGGGTTTAATGGAGCAGTTGTAGAAAAGCGACTCTGCTTTATTGACAACATGAATTATTCTGAGTTGCTTAAAAAATTGTCAAATTGACAACATGCATTATTCTGTGTTGAAGGCTGAGAGGAACAGAGGGAAATGGAAGAAATTAAACACAGAGAAAGAGAAACAGAATATTTCTCTGTGATAAAAAGACAGAGAGGATGAAACACCACAGATGATGATCTTTCTTCTGTTTCCAAAAATGAAATCAATTAATGACGCTGTAATGAAGCTGAATGTGGGGCTCAGAGAGAACAGTGAGAACACACACCACTCAAACACAACCATCAACTCACAACTGTGTGTGTGTGTCTGTGTGTGTGTGTGTGTGCGTGTTGTAGGTTGGAGCATGGAGGAGAAATCAGGATAAAACCAGGACCAAGAAAATGTAGGTTTTCTGTCTCTCTCTCTCTCTCTCTGATGATGATGGTGATGTATTTGGAGACATTGTGAGATTATTATTTTCTTTATTAATTGTAATATTTTCTGCTGATTGTAAACAAAGTAGAACAACAAAATGTGATTAAACATAAACCTCTTTATCTTTGACACTCACTTTATTTTTCTTTATCAGTCTCTTTTTTTTTTAATCTCTCTCTTTCCTCTGGATACTCACTGTCTCTTTTCATCAGTCTTTTGTCTTTCTCCTTCTCTCCCCTTCTCTCTCTATCCCTTTCTCGCTCTTTGTCTTATTCTGTTTCACTTTCACTTTTCCTTTTCTCTCCTGCTCTTTCTCTTTACATTCATTGTGTCTTATTTTGTGCTGTTTGTGTGTTGCGTAGGTACCACTTCAGAATAAGACTTCACTTATAAAGGTTTATAAATGGTTAAAAGTCAGTTTATTAATAGTTATGTTATTAACACATTAATAATCAGTTATAACACAGATATAAAGGGCAACAGTGACCTGTTCTTTGCCAAAATGACCTCACTGTGTTGAATAATGACCTCACTGTGTCTCCTCCATCAGTCGACATTAACCCCGTCAGCTCCAGCACATATTTGTTAATGAGTTTAACCGTTTAATGAATTACCCACCCACCACCAGAGCGTCTTTTTCTGCTTTAATGATAATGTGGTGAACCTTAACATGTGAAATGACTAAACTCTCATTCTCAGGTGTGAGCCTATTCTTGTAGTTGAAATAGTATGCACACATTGCTGTGGCATAAGCACTACATAGCGGAGTCAATGATAATTAATTATTATTTTATTAATAATTAATGATTTAATTTATTCTGCTAATCTCCATGTTTGAGAGCCATTAAATAATATGTAGTGTCTTTACCTGTCTTAATTTCAGCTTAGACAAGAAGGCCATCTTCACATATTATACAGCAGAATTAGCTAGAATTAATTATTATTAATGAATTATGCTCATTGACCCGCCGTGGTTTCTTGACTCTGAAATTGAATCTGAACTAGAAGTTATAATTCCATACAAGAAAGGTGCACACACAAACAAATAACCAAGGATTGGTTTTATCACACAACTGGTTTATTAATTGTAATATCAAGTAATGAATATCGATTATACATTCATATATTGAAATTGATTACATACATGTTGTTATGGATTACATAAATGGATACATGAGGGAACAGCGAGATTAATATATGAGGGAATTTCTCTATGATAATTACACTAAATTTTAAGAAGGGCTATTGTTTATCCCAGCAAACTTTCAGTACCAACCCATGAGCCATGAGAGACATGAGACCATGTGACCTTATGTATCCGGAGATGGACAAGGAGCATGTTGCTGACGGTGACTTCCAGCACGACTTCATGGAGAATTGCAGACGCAGGTCTTGTAGGTTTCAGCCGCGGGCGTTCCTTTTCTCCTGAGGCTTTCAGATGCAGCTGTCGGAGCTGGTGGCATTCTGAAGGTCTCTGTGGGGATTCTTCATCGTCGCTGATCTCCCACCTTGTGAGAGAGAAACACATCCATGCAGGTCTCTCCTGGGCAGGCTTCTCCTCGTCTCAGAAGGTCATTCTGAGAGTGCGTGCGGCTGCCTTCGTCGTTGCTGGTCCGGAGGCGTTGTTGTCCTTTTGAGGGTCAGAGGTCTAGTCTCCTCCAATGCTCTGGATGTGGCATTGAATTTTTGCTGGAGTTAAACTATAGCTCTGCTAACTATAGTTTTCTATTAGAGATAAAAATTAAAATAGAAAAATCTGTTCTTTCTGGACCACGAGGGGCCCAAGACTGTTGAAGAGAGCCATGAGAGAGCCTGCGCCTGCAGAGCAAGGAAGCTCTCTTGACTACCCTATCTGAGAAGCATTGTCTGCTGGAAGCAGCAGAGAGACGTTCTTCAGAAAAAAACGTCTTCCTCTCCAAAATTCTCAGAGTGCGTCTCTGAGGAGGGTTAAAAGAGAGAGAGCTAAGTGTGGTGTGTGACTGGCTTTTACCAGAGTTTAGAAAAACAGCCTTTAATACCGATTGGATAAGATTGGAGCCTCTCTTGCTCCTGATTGGCTGCTTCCTGTACCTTGGTGGTGACATCACATAAAATTTATGACACTTAACAAGACAAAGACTTGACCATCCCTGGTGAATGAATATTCCAGGATTCTGAATCACACTTTGCAATATGAAAGATTATGTTAACACCAAGTAATATCATTCAGACACACCAAGTTTTACATAATTATTAAACAACTAAACACATAGTATGTGGCTACCTTGGTTCTACATAAATTCATATAAAACAAAAATGATTTTAAACACATGTAAATTTATTCCACCTATTTTGATTGTCAAAATGGGATTAATTTCAAACAGTTGTGCCCATATGTGACTTCAAATTGTTTTAAACCAATAGGAATTAAGGTTTGTGATTGTTTTGTTTAACAATATTTCAAAATGTGTGAGAGAACAGTTTTAATCATGTTTGAGTCTGTGTGTCTCTCTGCATTTTGCAAAGATTCTCCTCTTGACCCTGGGACCTAAACGTCCTAGAGTAAGGTTTTACGAGCCTACTCTGGATGCTAATCTCAAATTCCGATCTTGGTTTGGAGATGTCTCTGAAAACAAACTAGCGAAAGCTTGGCTACTTAAAATCATATCTTCAGAAAGTCAAAATTTCTTATTAGAAATTAATACACATTCATCATATCCACTAAATTCTTTACCTCCACATTTTCACTAAGTCCTCTCACACTTTCAGTATTGGACACAAAAGAGTTCACTGTTACACTTCCTTTCTCTGTGTTACAAATGATTATTAATCACTTTTAAAGTGTTCACTGTGTAATTAATAACCATGTAATAACAGGCTTTTAAACCATTTATAAACCTTTATTAGTATATTTTTATTTTAATGTGGTACCATTGTATGTCTGATTGTGTCGTGTGTCTGATTGTGTGTCGTGTGTCTTGTGTCTGATTGTGTTGTGTATCTGATTGTGTCGTGTGTCTGATTGTGTGTTGTGTGTCTGATTGTGTGTCGTGTGTCTGATTGTGTGTTGCGTCTGATTGTGTGTCGCGTCTGATTGTGTGTCGTGTCTGATTGTGTTGTGTGTCTGATTGTGTTGTGTGTCTGATTGTGCTGTGTGTCTGATTGGGTGTTGTGTGTTTGATTGTGTGTTGTGTATTTGATTGTGTGTCGTGTGTCTGATTATGTGTCGTGTATTTGATTGTGTCGTGTGTCTGATTGTGTGTCGTGTGTCTGATTGTGTTGTGTATTTGATTGTGTCGTGCGTCTGATTGTGTGTCGTGCGTCTGATTGTGTGTTGCGTCTGATTTTGTGTCTGATTGTGTGTTGTGTACTTGATTGTGTGTTGTGCATCTGATTGTGTGTCATGCGTCTGATTGTGTGTCGTGCATCTGATTGTGCGTTGCGTCTGATTGTGTTGTGTGTCTGATTGTGTGTTGTGTATTTGATTGTGTGTCTGATTGTGTGTTGTGTGTCTGATTGTGCGTTGTGTACTTGATTGTGTGTCATGCGTCTGATTGTGGGTCGTGTGTCTGTGTGTTGTGTATTTGATTGTGTGTCGTATTGTGTCGTGCGTCTGATTGTGTGTCATGTGTCTGATTGTGTGTTGTGTGTCTGTTGTGTATCTGATTGTGTGTCATGTGACTGATTGTGAGTCGTGTGTCTGATTGTGTGCTGCGTCTGATTGTGTTGTGTCGTGTATTTGATTGTGTGCTGTGTATCTGATTGTGTGTCATGTGACTGATTGTGTTTCGTGCGTCTGATTGTGTCGTGTGTCTGATTGTGTGTTGTGTATTTGATAGTGTGTCTAATTGTGTGTTGTGTATTTGATTGTGTGTCATGCGTCTGATTGTGTCTGTTTGTGTGTCGTGCGTCTGATTGTGTGTCGTGTGACTGATTGTGTATCGTGTGACTGATTGTGTGTCGTGCGTCTGATTGTGTGTCATGTGTATTTGATTGTGTTGTGTGTCTGTGTGTTGTGTATTTGATTGTATCGTGTGTCTGATTGTGTGTTGTGCGTCTGATTGTTTGTCTGTTTGTGTGTCTGATTGTGTGTCATGTGTCTGATTGTGTGTCTGTTTGTGTGTCGTGTGTCTGATTGTTTGTCGTGTGTCTGATTGTGTGTTGTGTATTTGATTGTGTGTCATGTCTGATTGTGTGGTGTGTATTTGATTGTGTGTCATGTCTCTGTTTGTGTGTCATGCATCTGATTGTTTGTCATGTGTCTGATTGTGTGTCATGTATTTGATTGTGTGTCGTGTGTCTGATTGTTTGTCTGTTTGTGTGTCGTGTGTCTGATTGTGTGTCGTGCGTCTGATTGTTTGTCGTATGTCTGATCGTGTGTTGTGTATTTGATTGTGTGTCGTGTGTCTGATTGTGTGATGTGTATTTGATAGTGTGTCGTGTCTGTTTGAGTGTCGTGCGTCTGATTGTGTGTCGTGCATCTGATTGTGTGTCATGCATCTGATTGTTTGTCGTGTGTCTGATTGTGTGTTGTGTATTTGATTGTGTGTCATGTCTGATTGTGTGGTGTGTATTTGATTGTGTGTCATGTCTCTGTTTGTGTGTCATGCATCTGATTGTTTGTCATGTGTCTGATTGTGTGTCATGTATTTGATTGTGTGTCGTGTGTCTGATTGTTTGTCTGTTTGTGTGTCGTGTGTCTGATTGTGTGTCGTGCGTCTGATTGTTTGTCGTATGTCTGATCGTGTGTTGTGTATTTGATTGTGTGTCGTGTGTCTGATTGTGTGGTGTGTATTTGATAGTGTGTCGTGTCTGTTTGAGTGTCGTGCGTCTGATTGTGTGTCGTGCATCTGATTGTGTGTCATGCATCTGATTGTTTGTCATGTGTCTGATTGTGTGTCGTGTGTCTGATTGTGTGTCATGTATTTGATTGTGTGTCGTGTGTCTGATTGCGTGTCGTGTTAGTTAGTTATCGTTACACTTATATAGTGCCTTTCTAGATACCCAAGGACGCTTTACAATCTACACTGCTCAGAACGCTCAATTCACACACACACACTGGCGAGAAGCGGCAGCCAAACGCGCACAGCGTACTCTCAACCAGAAACGACCGTCCACCTGGAGGACTGCATCGGGCACTAGGATTTCACCCAGGACAGAGCGCCAATCCATATCTGGGCACACACACATTCACTCACACATACACACTCATTAACTCACAAACCAGGACAGTTATTACAGAAGCCAATTCACCTACCCTCCATGTTTTTGGACTGTTGTGTCTGATTGTGTGTCGTTTGTCTGATTGCATGTCGTGTGTCTGATTGTGTGTTGTGTATCTTGTTGTGTGCAGATGCCTGTGAGCTCACACTGGACCCAAACACAGTGAACACACTCCTCTCTCTGTCTGAGGGGAACAGGAAGGTGAAGTGTGTGGAGGAGAGACAGTCGTATCCTGATCATCCAGAGAGATTCAGTGACTGGGAGCAGGTTCTGTGCAGAGAGAGTCTGACTGGACGCTGTTACTGGGAAACTGAGTGGACTGGGAGAGGGGTCGATATTTCAGTGGCGTATAAATCAATCAGGAGAAAAGGAGACAGTGATCACAGTTGGTTTGGAGCGATTGAAAAGTCCTGGAGTCTGTTCTGCTCTAATAACGGTTACTATGTCTGTCACAATAGGAACAGAACTTATCTCCCTCCTCCTCCTCCTCCTCCCTCCAGCTCTAACAGAGTAGGAGTGTATGTGGACTGTCCGGCCGGCACTCTGTCCTTCTACAGCGTCTCCACTGACACACACACACTCACACACTTACACACACTCACCACCACATTCACTGAACCCCTCTGTGCTGGGTTTTATCTTTGGAGTCCAGACTCCTCAGTGCGTTTGTGTCAGATAAAATAGTGCTGTGTCTGATCTAATTTTTGGATTGGTCTTTTCTGTCAAACGAGCTGCTGCTTAATGAAGCTCAGTTTGTAAAAGAAAGCGAGCAGAGAGACTCTTCAGGGATAAAACAGTGATAAAACCTGGATCTGAGTGAACACTACACCCCTGCACTTCTCTCTCTTTTATATCCCTGATGTAAACAGGATTTTTCAGCTGTTTATTTGATTTCTCTCGTTATAAAGCGCTGTGTTTATTTACACTGTGCGCTGGTCTCCATCGTCTCTCACATCAAATCTATGGGGAGTCAGTTACAAAACAGTGGATTCTCTGTCTCTGACGTGTCCAGCTCGGTCCTACTTCTGTATCCCAGGCTCCTCAACACCATCTGAGCGCCTCTTCTCTACAGCAGGAAATATAGCTTCAAACAGAGAGAACCAGCCTTAGCCCAGAACATGGGAGAGGTTTCTATTGTTACTCTGTAATGAAGGAGTGAGGGTGTGAGTGAGTGAAGGTGTTTCCTGTAGGAGGAAAGAGGACAGAGGGGATCAGGGTGTAACGGGTGGGTTGTGTTCATCTGTGTCGTCAGTGTAAACACAGACCCTCGTCATAGTGCACTTCCACCTCCAGAACTCTTCAGATATTTGTAAATATTAAATATTTAGTTTTCAAACGACGCCAAACACAATGTAAGTGTGGGCTAACACTGAACTGTCTTTGTTCTTGTTAATCTGGTTAATGGTGTAAACTGAGCACAGACAGTGTGTTGATGCTGAGTGGACGGGGGTTAAGAGATGTGTCTTAAAGCTGAAAGGAAACACAAACATAGGAACAGAAGGAAAAGATGGGGCTTCTCTAAGAAACTCTTCTCCTTTCTGTGAGATTGGATTCTGGGGGTTTGTTGTGGGGGGAAATGAAAGAGTGATGTTTGTTGGTGGAAAAGAAGAATTCTGAAATATACTTTTATTAAAGTTTAATATTATGAACATTTAATAAATCTCTTAAAAAAACAGAAGTCTGTCTTTCTACTGCATCTCCACACACACACACACACACACACACACACTCTGAAGCCCTCTATTCAGGGTCTAGTCTGTGTGATGGTGTCTCCTCAGGGGGTTGGGATGGTTGTGAATATTCAGTGGGGTTGTGTCAGATGGAGCTTCAGTAAATCTTCAACTATCTTCAGGAATCTGTGTAAAATCTGTTTCAAGGCGGTTCCAGTAATGAACTTTATAGTGGAGCTTGTTGAGAACGTGCCAAAGATCTCTGAACTCCTTCAGATGTTAAAAAGCTCCAGAGCTGGGATTTTCAGGGCTGTGAGTTCTGTTCTGAAGCTGAAGACCAGGGCTTCACTTCACTGCTCCTGTAAAGGCACTCTTTAGAGATACGAGGTTCTGACTCAACAGCCGCGACACGCCTCCTTTCTATCAGCAGCTTCAGTGCAGTTCATCACAAGTTTGGGTACACCTGAGTACATGGTTGAGTCTCTGAGGTGAAGGAGATGAACACATTCACTTCACTTCTGCTTCTCTTTTTATTTTCTGAATTTCCCAATATTTTATGTTTAAAAATAAACAGAAACTGTGGGTTAAATGCTTAATTTATAAGCTATAATTCTTCTTTTTTTTCATTTAGAGAAATTATAAACGTGTAGGTTGACTGAGGTTCTTCAAAATTTCCCACTGTTTAACTTCATCCTTTAATTCTGGCTCTTCTTCCAGACCATGATCATTTAAAGAGATGTCTGTTTTTATTACTGTGTGTGTGTGTGTGTGTTGGGGGTGTCACCAAATGGAGGATGGATTTGTTGCTGTCTCTGTTTCTAAACTAATTGTACAGTTGTTAATAAATGAATGATGGGTCTCTGTTATGAATTTGTTAATAACCACATGTTGTGAACGAAAAACAGAAAAAGTAAATAAATGTTTTAAAAGTTTCTTGGTTACTTTATCATTTTATAATTTTGCAGTTATTTCATACGTATTTTTCTTTGTATTTTGCCTGTCTTTTGTTTCTTTTTTTAAATCTGCTTCTGCTTCATTTTTTCCTTCTGACTTTTGAAACAGTTTTCACGGATGGCAGGGTCTTCACAAACCTCCATTGGTCACTGATTGTGTTGTAGTGGAAATAGTTATGCACATGTTGCAGTTGCATAAGCACTACATAGGAGTCAATGATAATTAATTATTATTATTTTATTAATATTTAATTATTTATTTCATTTTGCTAAGCTCCATGTTTGGGAGCCATTAAATAATATGTAGTGTCTTTATCTTTCTTAATTTTAGCTTAGACAAGTAGGTCATCTTCACATATTATACAGCAGAATTAGCTAGAATTAACTGTTATTAATGAATTATGCTCATTGACCCGCCGTGGGTTCTTGACTCTGAAATGGAATCTGAACTAGAAGTTATAAGCACTTTAAGGATTGCTGCTCAATTTCGTTGTACATGTGCAATGACAATGAAGGCTATCTATCTATCTATTATTAATAGTAATAATATCAAATAATGAATATTGATTATACATTCATATAATGAAGTGGATTACAGCGATACATGAGGGAACATTGAGATTAATATATGAGGGAATTTCTCTATGATACGACATTTAAACTCGGACATTTAAACCATAACAGACTGTAAAATCTCTTCAGATTCTGTCTTTAAAAAAACACAGTCTCAGGAGAGAGGCGCCGCACCGGTGAAAAGCTCCAAAAGACAATCCCTTACTCACCACGCCACAGTAAACGTGCCTTTATTTCCTGAGTAACGGTAACGCACTGTTCTGGAGCTCCTAGCGCCCAGGCAATGGTAAGTTTTGACGTAAAGTCTTCGTGAATTCAAAGTTGAGGGCGTTCCTTCTTAGATTCAGTGCAGCTGTGGACCAATGAGCGGCTGCCGGCTGTGAGCGGGGTCCTATTCCCCGGGGGAGGGGTGCGCTGCTGGACGCCGCTCTCCACAGGGATTCGCTCACAGCTCTGAGGGGGCGGGTCAGAAATGATTGACACCTCTGTCAACCAATAGCAGGGACTCAGATGAAGACAAAGAGAGTCGATGTGCCGAGATCACTCACTCTCTCTAGGTCTGGGAGAGAGAGGGAGCCACATAAGAGCGGTATTTCCAACGAGGGCCACAGGGGGGCAGTGTGAGCCCGCAGCGCTTTACCTCCTCTCCCTCCTTTAATGATTTTGCTGGTAGTTTTATGGAGAGAGATTAGTCTCAAAATACTTTACAAATGCGTAAATGTTAATCCACAAATTAAACACAAGTCACAGATATGTTTCACTGTTCACAAATGAACACATCACACTCTGTGTCTCACGGTCTGCAGTTTGTACAAATACAGTTACATTCATAAACACGTGTTTGGTTTTCATAGATATATCATCATTTTATGCGAAAATAAATACATTTGTTTAAATTTACATTGAATATATTTGTAAAATCACTGTCTCGAATTTAAAATGTATTTGTAAAGTGTTGAATCTGAACATTCAGTAATTTACAAATACATTTTAAATCTGAGACTTCGACTTGGAGCAGTGCAGAAAGTAACACTGCTCACATTATCACCTCAACAATGAAGCACACTCCAAGTGTCACAAGCAAGAGTCAGTGCTCCTCTTCATACTGCAGCTGTAATGTGATCCACTCAAAAGAAACCCCTCTGATTCCAGTCCACACCGATATCTTACAGAAACATGGACTGAGAGCACTTCAGGCTGCGCTTGAAGACGGTCTGTGGCTTAACCCCTTGATCACCTCCAGCCTCTTAAATCTGAAGAGTGCCCGGTTTTAAACAGTTTTCAAAAACACAAGACCCTTCCTCAAGGGAAATGATGTGACTGGTTTGGTCCCCCACAGTTACACCAGGGTCCAGCACCGTCCCACAGTTCTCCACTGAGTGAATCCCCTGTCAGCGTTGAGCCCAGTTTATAGTTTGAATGAATGTGTGTGAGTGTGTGTCGCCCTGTGAAGGACTGGCGCCTCCTCCAGGGTGTGTTCCCGCCTTTGGTCCAGTGATTCCAGGTAGGCTCCGGACCCACCGCGACCCTGAACTGGATAAGGGTTACAGACAATGAATGAATGAGTGAATATTAATATGAACACTGTGCTACTCAGCAGCAGCTGATTGAGATCTGTAGTGAAAACATTGAAAGCTGATGATATTTAATGCAATTTACTTATACAATGCTGTAAAGTGTGTGTGTGTGTGTGTGTGTGTGTGTGTGTTCCAGTGTCTTCCTGCACCACCATTATTCTTCTTCATTCCACATTCAGCTCGGAGAAATCTACGTAAAAGGCAGAAAAGAAACCACTTTAAGGGACTACAATGGACAAATGTCACAGCAAAAGTCATTCGATCTGTGCACCCATGCTGCAGTTCTGCATTTCTTGGTCACAGGGTTAAAGCTCTTGGATCAAAGAGAAATGCACCACTTTTTAAATGCTCAGGGTGCTGTACATTTAGTGAGTGTCCAGTTGAAGTAGATGTTGTAGTGCACAGTGAGGCTACTCTGAAAGCACTTGTGTCCTTCAGAGGTGAAACTGCGGTACACGGCGAAACTGAACTGAACAGGCGTCCTGTGAGAGCAGAAGAACAACTTCGTACAGATCAACAACTTGTAGGAACGCTTCCAAGGACTCTTTATCTTCAAAATCTGCAGGAACTTCAGAAAGCTATATTTGAGTCTGGTTGCAGAGATGAAGCCCCAACTCCTGGGGTTCTGAGATCCATTTCCTGGAGACGAAGAGGCAAGAAAAGACCTCATAAAAATGAAACTCTGAGTCTCCAGAAACTGACTCGCCTTACAATGTGCTTCAAATACTACTCATCCTTCCTAAAGGAGCAATGCTGTGGTCAAAAATGAGCACTGACAGTTTTCACAGACGATCAAAAGAGGACACAGTGTATCTAGATGCTACAGGGAGTATTCTAAAAAAAACAATAAAACAATCCAGGTCCATTTTATGTATGAGATCGTGGTGAGAAACCAAAACAAAGGTTGTCCTCCTTTCCCTGTCGCAACTGATGTGACATGTGATCACACCACTGCTTCTGTTCTTTATTTTCTCAGTGTGTTTCAAACTGATCGTGTCAGACTTCATGGACAAAGGAATATAAACCCAATAATGATTGTAGGTGATGGCTCTATTGTTCTCATGCAGGAAATATCACAAGTTTTTTACCAAACAAACCTCAGCAATTTGCTTGTGAAATACTTCAAAATAGTAACTGGAAAAGGCACCACAGAAGACTTCAGTCACTGTTCTTCATCGCTGTCTGAGCCACATCATGAAGAATGTAAAGACCATATGGAAATAAACAGTTAGTAACATTTTGTTTGTTTGTTATTAATGTGTATTAGTCTGTGTAACTGACCTGTAATATGTACATTATAACAACTCTAAACTATCTATTCCTCAGTCAGTGCTCCCAGTCACTACAAGTTGTGTGTGCATATATTTGGCCTCCTGACATCAGCACAATGGCAGAATTAGACGAGGTGCTTCTCAGCTGCACTGTACTTTTATCAAGTCCATGCAGTTCTGAAAATGTACAGAAGCACTTCACTGACCTCCAGGCACTGCTTATGGCCTTTGGAGAATCTCCTGTCAATGACAGCAGCATTGTTGCCGAGGACCTTGAGGTAAAAACCTCATTATGATTTTCATTAAACTTCTCTCTTCACCCTTTTCCTCAATCCGTAAATATGTGATTTATTTTATAGGTCACCGTGAGTCAAACACCATTTCAAACACATTTCAAGAATCTCATCAGCAGCGCACCTCTGGACCAAGAAGGAGACCCTAATGTTTACTGCTCTAGGACATTCACCTCTTCCTTAGTCACTTACGTCTCGCCCCAGGCAGCTCTGTGGACAGGTTTGACGCTGGGTAGGTGATTCATTCAGGTGATTCCAGTCTTAGTTCATGCACAGAATGTACATCTGTGAAAAAGTATATCTCACAACGAGGAACATTTCAGGACCATGGTGTTATTTTCGGTGACCTGGGGAGGCGTGGTGAGGGGCTGTTTATCAGCAGTTCTCAAAGAAATGTTCCAGAATTTCAATGAAGACCCTCCAGGTGAAATATACTTCAAGTGTTTCTCAGTTTAAAAGTATGGTCTGTATTTTACTAGTCGTGCTGCTGGAAATAATCTGATATATTACAGTGAAACACGCCATTGATCTTCAGAACTTCACCAAAGACGACAGAACCCAAGGGAATCATGGAGAAGAGCCAGTGGGAGCTCAACAAAATACGATTCAATAGACAACGAATAACAAGACGTGATGACTCTGTGAGAAGTGATCAGGACGCCCATGTTGCCCTTTTAAGGGAATGTGGTGATGGAGAATGAACCATGAGGAAAAAAGTGAAAAGGTTTGAAAAAATAAATACACACAAACACATGATATAATATAAAAGATAAATATATATTAATTGAATGTTTATATTAAATTATTAAATAGGATTTATCAGACTCTGCTCAGACAGTCATTTAAGAGTTATTTAAAGATCTGTTTTTCATCTTTCTGGACGTCTACAATAAGACAATATTCATATGTAACAGTGATTTTATATTTTTATCTTTAAACCGTTATGAATGATTGTATAAGTATTAATTATTAACACCACACTTAGTGCAAAAAGATAAACACGTGCAGCACAGAGAAACCAAACATCTGTATTTTAATTACTATTAATGTCATTATCTAGGAGCAGAAAATACAGAAAGAGGTGTGGAAACAAAGAGAAGGGAATCAGAGGGGAGTCTGTGTCACGCCGATGAAGTAGACATTTTTGTACAAAGTGAAAAATATAAGAACCAACAGTGAGTTCATGAATTAACACCTGATAGTGTTTTGTTTATTTGGTTTTTTTTAAATGTACAATGTTTTAGATAAAAATGATACAAGAAAATGATTAAAAATTATTAGGTAATTGTTAAAAATGTAGTGAGAACCAAAAAAAACAGTTATTTTGAATTTTTTAAAGACGTCTTCAAGAACAAACAGCACACATTTGAAAGCAGAAGAACCAGTGGACGATGAAAGGGATGAGGACCTCATTTATAAGCGGCCGAGTACAGCACAGGAGCCTTTTTATAGCTCATAGTTTCATGGTCATATTATTTGGACAAAATGTAATAAATACTCTACTATTTGTGTTAAAACTCTATTGACTTGTGCACTGACGTGTAGTTATTTATTCACTGACATGACTTTTCCAGTTTAAAACAGAGCACTAAATCCCCATTGACTTGTGCCTCGCCTACAGCTGACATTCAGGAAACAGCATCAGTGACAGTGAGATAACCACATATCACCACATTAATAATATATTATTCTACAACTGACACTTCTTTAGTTTTTTAAACAATGTCTGTCTTCAGAATTATAATAAGTTTTCACAAAGGAAATATCTGAATGTGAACTAATGCATATTTCTATATGATTAATATCCACAGAGTCATCCCATGAAATCAATTACATCTACGCCATCCACATCTTATGAGCCTCTAACTTCAGAGCGTGAGCCGAGACAGAAACAAGTTCATGAAACAAAAGAAACTGTTCCTTTAAAGGTGTTTATTTTATTCAGTCTGTAGCTCAGTACCTTCCAGTGATTCTAGAAGAGTAATAAAGGCTTAGCCACGAAACATTAAAACACTGTACCACTTTAGAATAGGACTACACTTATACACTTTTATTAACGTTTAACCATCTGTTTATTTATGATATTTATTGTGTTGTTAATATATTAAAAATAATTAATGATGTTATAAAACATAAATAGAAATGGCCTCTTTGCCAAATAGTGAACCCACATCCATCTGCACTGTTAGACCTCAGATCTTGCTGGATACTGACCTTACTTTGTCTTCTCCATCAATCGACATTAAACCTATCAGCGTCAGCACAGATTTCTTAAAAATGGCAAACGTTTAATGAATAAACCACCAACAAACTCGCTGTTTATACATTAACTATAATGCGGTGTGTACCCCGACATAACAACACAATCAGCCAAATTCACATCATCAGGTCTTAGCTTATTCTTTATGTCGACATTTTCAATAAGTGCTCAGACATTTTCAGCATTAGGCAATAAACACAGGTCACTGCTGCTTTTTCTATCTGTGGGTCACAAATGATTATGAATTATATAATTATTATATATTATTATAAGGTGTTTTACACAGGTTTTTAAAACATTTGTAAACCTTTATAACTGTGGTCTTATTTTAAAGGGATACCCAAAGCGTATTTATGTAGTGCTCTATATTTAAATAAAACTGCAGCTTCAGACTTAATTCAGCTTCATTTAAATTACTGATATTGCACTTAGCTTTCAGTTCTCAGCGTTAACATTTATATGTTTTATATTATTTGTAACAGAGAGGTAAAGGAATGAAAACAAGAGCACGGAGAGAAAACCTTGGGCCAGTTTGGGGAAATCATTCACCGCAAGAAGTCATTCCAGCAGCAGCCAGATTGTCGAGACCAGTAATTATTCACCGTGATCAGTGGATTAGCATCTGGACCCGCAGACATGGCTAAGCAGTGATGAGATAGAGTTAGCTTGCTTTTACATGGCACAGAAGTATAATGATATTGATGGCTTTCAGTCATGCCTGTTGTTCTCAGCCCTTCATCGTGGCAGTATTGTTGGTGCCCCAGTGAAGCCATTTGTGCAAGTACTGAATATTAATGACAACCACTGGATTACTGCAAGTGTTGCCGGCCCCAGGTCTAGGGGTGGCTGGGCCAGCAGCAAGGGACACACAGACCGAGCGGCACTGTGTATCCTTAGAGTCTATGGATCTGTGAATTTGTGAATCAGTGAAGAAACACGACAGCAGTGAAAAGCTTGGTCGAAAACAGCGCGAGTTTATTTCTGAACTGCGCATGCTCAGAGTCTAAATTTTAGTGTTCTCCATGCAACTCAATGGGATGAAGCGCCATCTAGGGGTTGAGTGGTGTAACACCATATCAAACAAACAAGAATGGCTTCAAAAGCTTTTAGAATGGTTCTGATGATTAAAATAATAAAATAAGTGTGAGGAGGGGGTGGTCTGTGTTAAATTAACTGTAGATGGAGGCAATTTTCTAACCCTCTACACAAGCAACATTCTCTGTCAGCCAAATGAGGTGTGCATATATGACAGCTTAAATTCAGGAGTAAACAACAACACTAAACAAATGCTGTCACGGATGATTCGACCGTCAGCACCTTGTTTCATTATCAGAAAGACTACTGTGCAGATTCAGCAGTCAGGGAGCAGTTGTGGACTTTTTGCCCTGGCCTTTGTAAAGGTGTTGTGTGACAGAGTTAGACCAGAGGAGTGCCTTATTGAGGAAAAACAAACACTAAGGCAAAGACTCTACAGAGGGATATTGGAGAAAAGGGTCCCAGACTGTGCTTACAAAAAAAACACAAAGACAGCCAGAGAGGGGTGCAGTAAAAGTATATGTTCACTGTGTGTGCAGGACTTCTCATAATAATGAAGTGATGGTCCAGTGCAGCAAATGCAGTTCCTGGTATCATCCCCCACTTGTGTGAGTGTCCCTAAGTGTGCACTGGACCCCACAGCAGAGGAGTGGCACTGACAAACCTGCATAGGTTAGTGTTTGAAAGATAAAAGACAAACAAACTGTCCTTCATTTAGTTTGTTCTTCTACATTTCAGAGTCTTCTTTACATTTCAGAGTGTGGTGTTGGTGGTGGGTGGTGGGGGTGGTGTTTAACTTGAAACGCTTGGCTTGGATTTAATGAGTACTTTCAATTAAAACGTTTCTCTTGAACATCTGATTTAACGTCTTCATTTAAGGTCCATGTTTAAGGAATTAATCAGTACCAGTTTCCACATTTAAACAGTGTAATAACTAGGCGTCACTGCCACAGTTACCTGGTGTGTGTTTGTTAAGAATAGGGCTGATTTTATTTGTTAAACTTAGATATTAGTGTTTTATGGAGTTAATAAATGTGATTATTTACTGATCAGAAACGACAGTTTGACATCCTACTGCTACAAACTCCTACAGAACTGACATGACAATTATACCCTGGGTACATAAGGATACATCCCAGAATACTTCAGTGGGGTTTTCAAATCACAGTTTGATTTAACCCTTTTATGACGCACAAAACATGGATTTTTAAAAGAATTCTGAAGACAAGAGTTCAAAACTGCTGTGGTAAAGACACCAGCCAAAATCACCCCCTGTATCTCAGGATATGGTCTAAAAACTACAGTATTTTTCCTGGTAATAAACAGATTTAACCATTTTACTGAATTTAAAACATAAAAATACAAAACTGATTAATGTTTATTTATTCTTTTTTATATCTTTAAATTGATTAGTTTTTTTCAAAAAGAATTATTCATAAATGTGCCGCTCTATGACTCAAATATCATAGCGTGAAAACCAAAGACAATCATTTTCAAACTTTAAACACTGTTTTCCAGACTACAGTCATGATCTCTAGTGTCTTTTGAATTGAACGTTTTTTACAGTGTTTAAGGTTCTAATATAACTGTCATTTTCAGGAAATGTGAATCACTAACAGGAGTTAATTATTAACTGCTGTTACCCACAAACACCACAACTACACCACAATGAAACCTTATGAACATTGTACCTGAGAAAAAAGGGACAAGACTGCACTTGTCTCCCTGGTAACACTACAGTTGTATTTAAAAATAATGTTTGGGGAAATTTGAAATATTACTATTCAGTTTGATTTAACCATTTCATGGCCTTCAGCATTCTTCAATTTATGGAATTGTGTTGTTATTCTTATGACGTTTGTAATGCTATTACTCCACATTCCTACAGTAAAAATGTATGAACATTATAATCTGGGTGCTCTAGAACATGTTCTTCAAGGCTGCAGTGGAGTGGTCTGGTAACAGTTTGATTTAACCCTTTGATGGAGTTTAATATCTGAGTATTTTCCAGCCTGTTACTCCTAATTCTTACAGTAAATACACATAAATATTACACCCTGTGAACCTGAGGACATGTTTCTCAATACAACAGTGGGATTTTCTGGTAACAGTTTGATTTTTTATTTTAATCTCCGAGTAAACTGAATTCCCTCCATTTTATGGACTTTTTAAGGGTTGTAAACCGTTCTTTTAGCCACTCAGGTCTGTTTTTAATATTAACTGTAGTGAATTATGTGGAACTGTGTTTTAAATTCCATTTCTTATGAATTTTCAATATCTGAGTCCCCCCTCTTGCTCTCACACGTTCTACCGTAAACCGCGATGTAGATGCGCACAGGAAATACTAGTGTAGATAGATAGATGTACAATGAAATTGAGCAGCAAACCTTAAAGTGCTTAAACAAAAAAAAAAACAGTAGAAACATGCAGTTTTTTTACAATATAAATAACAAATTATTGCACAAGCCCTGGGTAGTTGAAGAGATTAATGTCCGTGTGTTTGCTGTGTATTGCACAGGCCCTGAGTGGCTTAAGAGGTTTGTGTGTTCAGTTCCCGTACAGCACTGGGGTAAAAGCTGTTTTTCAGTCTGTTTGTCCTGGATGTGATGGACCTGAAGCGTTTTCCTGAGGGCAACTGTTGGAAAAGATGGTGTCCAGGCTGGCAGGAGTCTTTCAGTATATTGGCTGCCCTGCTTAGGCAGCGAGAGCTGAACAGATCCTCCAGCCTGGGCAGTGGACAGCCGATGATAATCTGGGCCATGTTGATCACTCTCTGTAGAGCTCTCCTTTCTGCCACTGAGCAGCTGCTGTACCATGTTGAGATGCAGTAGGTCAGCACACTCTCGATAGCACAGCGGTAGTAGGACACCAGCAGCTTCTCCTGAAGGTTGTTTTTCCTGAGAATTCTCAAGAAATAGAGTCTCTGCTGTGCCTTCCTAACCACAGCTGTGGTGTTAGTGTTCCAGGAGAGATCTTCAGAGATGTGCATACCCAGAAATCTGAAGGAAGAGACTCTTTCCACACAGTCCCCATTTATGATGAGTGGTGTGGGGTCTATGCGTTTCCTCCGGAAGTCTATGACCTGTTCTTTTGTTTTGGTGGAGTTCAGGGAGAGATTGTTCTCTGCACACCACTCCACCAGTCCCAGGACTTCATCCCTGTAGGCGCTCTCATCTCCACCAGATATGAGTCCCACCACGGTTGTGTCATCCGCGAACTTGATGATTGTGTTGCTGGAGTGGGTGGGGGTGCAGTCGTGGGTGTAGAGTGCGTAAAGGAGAGGACTGTGGAGCTCCAGTGCTGAGTGTTACCCTGGAGGACTGATGGCGGCCTAATCTAACAGACTGGGTGCGGTTTGTTAAAAAATCCTTAATCCAGATGCATGTGGATTGAGAAAGATCAAGGTGTATGAGTCTGGTCACCAGTCTGCTGGAGATGACCGTATTAAAGGCGGAGTTAAAGTCTAAAAATTCTTACATAGTTTCCCTGGTGTTCCAGGTGTGTGAGTGCTGTGTGAAGGGTAGTATTGATGGCATCCTCAGTGGACCTGTTTGCTTTGTAAGCAAACTGATGTGGATCGAAGCTGGGAGGGAGAGTGGCTCTGATGTGCTGTAGAACCAGTCTCTCAAAGCACTTCATTATAACCGGTGTGAGTGCGACTGGACGGTAGTCATTGAGGTCGCTGATGGTGTTCTTTTTGGGCAGCGGGATGATGGTGGCAGACTTCAGACATGGTGGTATGATGGATTTTGATAGGGACAGGTTTAAGATTTTTGTAAAAATGCCACAGAGCTGGTCTGCGCATATTTTCAGTACCTTTCCTGTCACACCATCCGGACCAGCAGCTTTCCTGGGGTTCACTGCTTTAAGTGCACGTCTCACCTCGTGTTCTTGCACCATGAGGATGTGGTTATTGGAGACTGGTGGAGGTCTTGTGTTTGTCTCCACTGCTCCCACCTCATAGCGAGCAAAGAAACAGTTAAGTTCCTCTGCCAGTGAAGCACCAGATGGCGTTATGATTTTTCAAAATTAAAGTCAACGTTTTGTGAATTCATTTTTATTATTTCTAGAAAACAGTAAATACTCAATAATAAACTTGTAATATTTTGAGTTTAAGTTCATATTTCAAGAATAAAATTATATATTTATAATAAAGTTATATTACGAGAATAAAGTCTATTTAAAATGATTTAATAACGTTAATGTTCAAGAATAAAGTGAACATTTTTAGAATAAATAAAAATATGAGGAAGTTTTATTGTTGAAGCTGCGTTCTCAACAATTCTCAACAGTTGACCTGCTACTGTCATATTTCTCAAGAATGAACGTTAAAAAATGAATAAAACCATAAAGAATGAGCGCTGTGTAGAGGATTACACCGTCAGTGCCACTGTAAAGCTGCTTATTTGTAATTATTTGATTAATTTAGACTGTTGCAGAGGTGTTTGCTGATAACTATTTTCTTCATTCTGTGTTGTCTTCAGCAAAAGCGTAGTCTACGAAATAAAGGTACAATACTTTAATAAACAGACACAAGATGAAGGAGACACATGAAGCTGGAACTGTCCTTTTTCCACTGGAGGAGCAGGGACTGTGTTGTGGACGATGACAAATTGGGCAACATTAGGTTCTGACCAGCTTTAATGGACTCACTAGGTGTGTAACTGTGTCCTTTTTACAAAACTCGGGGTCACAAATCCCCTCAGTGTCGTATCATCACGCAGTGCCCCATTACATTGAATGAGGAGTCAAATTAAACCTTAGGGCGCCCTCTTGTGGACGATATGAGGTATTGTCTGATCTCATTTTCATCGGTTCAGGCTTAATTCTGTCCACAAAAGCCCCGTTAGGTTTTATTTATTGTTTAATGTGGTAATTGATAAATAAAGACAACAGCAGGTCAGTTGGATTTTACTGAACACTTTGAGAATGAGGTGTGATTTTGGCCGCGGCTCTGTGCCGCACAACAGGAGCCCACTGTCCCACCTCCAGCTGAATGTGCCGCGACAAACTCGCTCAGTTCACAACGAAATGGAGTCCCACCAGATTCACTCCCTCCTCGACACCAACTGTTAATGTTTCAGTGGTAAACAGTGGGTGTAGTGTGTAAATAAGGAATGGAGAGATCAGACTAGTGTCTGATGCACAGCCTGAGTCATGTCTGTCTGAAAATGATTGTTAAACTGAGGGAACGGATTAAGTCTCGAAATGATATTTTTCCACCATAAGACTTTCGGGAGCGACTGGGAACATATTTCAGAATAAACTTAAACTGACGTGTTTGTTTCCTATTGTACTACACTTGTTTTCATTAGGAATCGTTAAAAATATCCTTTATTTTATTTAGGTTTTTTTTTCGAAGACAACATTTGTCACATTAGTGAGGAATTTTATGCAAAAGATAATCCATTACTCACCACGCCACAGTAAAGGTGCCTTTATTTCCTGAGTAACGGTAACGCACTGTTCTGGAGCTCCTAGCGCCCAGGCAATGGTAAGTTTTGACGTAAAGTCTTCGTGAATTCAAAGTTGAGGGCGTTCCTTCTTAGATTCAGTGCAGCTGTGGACCAATGAGCGGCTGCCGGCTGTGAGCGGGGTCCTATTCCCCGGGGGAGGGGTGCGCTGCTGGACGCCGCTGTCCAAAGGGATTCGCTCACAGCGCTGAGGGGGCGGGTCAGAAGTGATTGACACCTCTGTAAACCAATAGCAGGGACTCAGGCGAAGACAAAGAGAGTCGATGTGCCGAGATCACTCACTCTCTCTGGGTCTGGGAGAGAGAGAGAGGGAGCGCCTGGGAACACATTTTAGAATAAACTTAAATTGACTTGTTTTATCGCAGAACAACCAAATAAAACCTTTATGTTTGGTGACAGACTATTTTAAACGTTTGGTCACTTTGAGGTACATACTGTCTATTTTCAGAAAATACCGAAAACTGCATCTGTGTAAGAATGAGTGTTTTAAAATAAGAGCGGTATTTCCACCGAGGGCCACAGGGGGGCAGTGTGAGCCCGCAGCGCTTTACCTCCTCTCCCTCCTTTAATGATTTTGCTGGTAGTTTTATGGAGAGAGATTAGTCTCAAGATACTTTACAAATGCGTAAATGTTAATCCACAGATGTGGCGGTCACACCCTGTTACTGAAGAAGAATATTCTGTTGTGTTTCACTTGTTGTGAAAAATAATTTTATTATTTTGTGTTAGTGGACAAATATCCTTAAATGATTAGTTAAAATTAAGCATTTATAATTGTGTGAAATCTTGTATCTTATATGTACTCATATGAATGATTAACCAGTATTTAACCATGCATTTAAACAGTTTAGAATCTGCACACTAACTGGCATGTTGACACGTGATATATACACCTTTTTAAATTCCTAAACGTTTAACTTTGAATAATAGTGCACTTAAGCTTTTAGAAGACATATATAAATTACAACTGTTAGCCAAAAGGGGGAGTTGAACTGTAGGGCATCTCAGTGACCTTAAGTCCATTAGTGACTCCTCTGAATCTTGCTGATGGGAGAGGAGTGTGGGAAGAAGAGGTATATTGTCAAGCTTACCTAAGAATTAATGTTTTGGGGTCAAGGTGTATGGAAAACCTGCACGCGAGAAACATGAGTACTAACATGTCTAATTATGCATATTAATATATGTTAATCAGCTAGAAACGCCTCACCACCAGGCTATACGTCATCTGGGGTATAATTGTGGAGTCAGATGGGAGGAGAACTCAGAACTCTACTGGGAAGGCTATTAGACTTTTTCATGTATTAGTTCTCTTGGATCCAATAAATACTTTGATTTGCTTTGAACTTCACTCGACTGGTCTTTGTAACGCTTCCGGAACGAGCACGCCTCCCTGAGGAGGAAGGTTGTATTTTGGACCTTTTGGAGATCTTCTAAATTTTAATTACTTTGGGAACGGTCCAAAAGAACGTTTTAATTCTTCAATTGGTGACCCCGGACGTGCGGAAGTGTGAGAACAAGACCGACTTTGGATTCCTTTCCACTCGCGGCCGCAATGAACTAAAGTGGGTGAGTAGACCCTGTTTTATTCAAATTCTGCATATTGGAATCTCTAAATCAGAGTGGTGTGGAGGTCTGAAGCCGGTCCGGAGTGAGGTATTGAGCAAATCAATTTATTTTAAATATGTTTTTATAATTTTTTATCGGTTTATACATTTGGGGTTGTTGGTTTAAAAAATTAATTATGGAATTTAAAATATAATAGATGGATGTTGGTTTCCCATCTTTTAAAACTGAGTCGTGGCGTCCTCCACTCGGAACCTGACGAGGTATCGAGTTAATTGCCCGGTCGGAAAGGCCGTCCGAGAGGGGTGGTTCCCTCTGAAGTATATTCATAAGCGGAAGTTGTTCCCGCAGGTTAAGTATATTAATATTCGCGGACGCTGTACCCGCGAGCGGAAGTTGTTCCCGCGAAAAAAAAAAAAAGAGCGGAAGTTGTTCCCGCCAGAGTTTGTGGTGTATTTTAATGAAATTTGATTGTGTATTCATGTTTCATGTCTGTTCTGAGAGCCTGTGTTATTCTTAGAGGCTGTGACATGACTGTCGTGTATGTTTTTGCTCGCTAGAGGGCGATAGAGGAGTGTCTTTCTGTGTATGTGTATGTGTATGTGTATGTGTATGTGTCAGCTGAGTGTGTGTGTCTCACCCCCTCCCTTTTTTTCCATCTTATAACTTTTTCAGCTGAAATAATTTTTTGGGAGAAAAAGGAGAAAGTGGAGGACTGATCAACCCCCTTTTCTTCTGCGGTTGCCTTTGAGTTTGTGTGGGGAGAACTGTCCATGTGCTGTAAAGAGCCATAAATTTTCTGTGGGTGTGTTTAGAGAAAAGGGGGGAAAGGACACCTCTGCCTAGAGAGTGTCAGAGAGAGAGTGTGTTTAAAGAAAAAGGGGAATGTGATAAAGAATGAGTGATTTAGAAATTAATAGGGAAAGAAATTTGTAATGGTATAAATTATGAGCTTCGTTCAAGGACAGTTATTTAAATGAATATGAACCTCAATAAAATGAGGGGTTTGTTTATTCATGACAATGAGCCCTGAACAGAAGACGTTTTTAAAGTAAAATATATAAAGTGAATTAAATGAGCTTTCTTGGAGACTATACATTAAGAAAATATAGACAATGAGCTCCAGAAAGACGTTTTTAGAGGTTGAGAGTAGGAGAAAGGAGAGCAAGGTGTAAAGCTGAGTAATTAATAGGGTACATTGGGGAAACTGTAAGGTTTAAACATGGGAATTAAAGGGAAAATTGTTAATTGAACATTTGCTCTAATTTTGAATCTGGTTTCTTTGATATTGTTAATTTAGACTTGTAGTGGAAAAAATATATTTTGTATTTTGTTTACTGCTTATTGTCCTAAGAATATTATTTTTCCGGTTTAGTTTGCATATTTTAACTGTGGTAGTTCGTCTTAAAAATTTATTTTCTGCCTCGGTTTCAATTTTTCGGTCATCATAACATATTTTGTAACTTGCTTGCTAATTCAGTAGTTCATATAATTTTGTTTTTGCTTGCTAGAATATATCTTGTGATTTCACTGTGGCTTGTTGACTGTTAAGTGTGTCTGGAAATTTGTTTTCGTACCTTGAATATAGTCTTTGGTTTAATTATGTGTTGTGAGCTCACTGTCTTGTCTTCCTAGCTTTTTTGTTGATTACAAATTTTATTTCATATATTGGCGTGTTATTTGCTTCTGACTAATAAGCTTTTTCGGTCCGTGGGTCGGTTTCATACTTCATGTAAATTAGGCTTGACTTGCTTTTAAATTCAATACTGTGTTTGAAGACAAACTTATGTTTTCTATCCACCTGTGAAATTATTCACAGGGTTGAGGTGGTTCTGCTTTTCTTTGGCTGAGTTTGTAAACTTGACTCTAAAACTTTGGACTTTTTCTTTTATATAAACTAAGGCGGACTGTGCTGAGAGCAGCGGCGGCTGCGTGGGCGCTCTGCGGGGGTGACCCTGGGAAAAATGTTTTAATTCACTCTGAATTGCGATGAAACCTAGCGGTGATAATTGATTTGCAATTAAAGGGTGAACTAGAACGAAGACCCATTCAGGTAAGGTCCAATTTTTTAATCAGCTTCTTACAGACATTATGGCTACTACTAGAGACTTACATAATGAATTAAACGCCATTTACGGCGTGGGGAACTGGGAATGGAAACCGTTTGTACAAGAAATTGACATAATAACTGAGGGATTAAAACAGGGAGAAATACATTTGAAAAAGCGGGATGTTGTGCACAAAAGTGTGCTCCAGAGATTTGAAACGTGGGCTAAAATACACACGGGGGAGAAAACGTCTTTAATAACCTGTATTAATCAGTTAAAAAGAGAGTTGGAGGAAATATTATGTCAGGCTGAAGCAGAGGTTAGTAAGGCTAGCCTTTTCCAAAGACCTAAGGCAAAGACAAGTTTAAAAATAGCTAAAACGGACATTGCGGAGCTTCAAAATTTTAAAATGGCGTTCCTCAGTCTCATTCCGCAGCTTGTGGTTTTGAAAACACCCGGTCAATCACCTTCGAGCGCTGTTTCACTTACTGCCGAGAACACGGAAGTGGAAATTGAGTATACGAACCACAAGGGGGAGGAGCCTACAGCTCCGCCTCCCCCATATAATCTAGGTCACGTCACACCAGTTGATAATGTCCTCCCTGTCTTCAGTGTAGACTCTGGCACGGTGAGTTTACGGATGGACAACGAAGACAGGGGCTCTCATTCCGAGCAGCCAGCTCAAACAGTCACACACACAAACGTACAAACACAAGATCCATTCCAATTGCGAAAGGCACATGACTCAATTTCAATTGCACAGACAAATATTCACACTGACTGTTCTGACATTATAGATACCACAGGAAATTATGTAGAACAGGATAAACCGCGCCTTGTCGATAAACAAACACTGACAACACCATTTAAGAACCCGATGCCACGTAAAAATAAACAAAACATCAGGATTAAAGCAGATTTAGAGGGACATGTCACAACGGATGACTCTGACCAAGATGAGGGACTTATAGCAGATGATGAGGACAGTGCGAATGAACTTCGTGGTGGTAGACGGATTACTGATTTGAACAATACATTGCGTGCCATGGAAAAACTCATATTAGAAGAACAGAGACAATTGGACTTAAAAAAACAGACTGTAGAATGTGACATGCACACTTCAGACAAAACGGACATTTTGAGACGAAGCACCAGACCCCGACACCCGCCTGACAGATATAGGACTGACACTAACGTCGACACTATGTTTCCATTAGTGGCCACTAGTACAGGAACATATAAATATGTACCATTATCATTGACTGATGCACAGACTTTGGTCGATCAGCTTCCGCCTTTATGTAGTGGAGCGGCTGCTTGGATTAGAAAGCTGGACAGTCTGACAGGTGGCATGACTTTAGCACTGGGGGATTTTAGAAACATTATTAAAAGATCGACTACTTCCATGGAAGCAGCTGAAATAGAGAGACAGGCTCAGACATTTACTCAACCTAATTATGATATTTTCCACGCTCACTCGCAGCGCCTCACTGACGTCATGAGAGAGATGTGGCCAACCAGAGTAGCGTCCACAATCCCATCATATGCCTGGGATGAAAAGCTTAGCCCAGGGGAATATATGGGTAAAGCAGTTGAGGATTGGACTAACACTACAGGGGTTCACCCTGCTAGGGGGCAGCAGGTGGTTTGGTTTAGGACTGCAGTTGTGAAAGGCTTGCCAGCCCTCATAAAGGACAAAATTGAGGACGATCCTAATATGGACCCTGACGCACCACATGACTTGTGGGTTAGGCACGTTTTGTTCCATATGAACAAATATAAGGAAAAATTAGATAACAAAGACAAGGAGACACTTAAGTTACAAAGAGACCTACTAACTGTTCAACTAGCAGAAGCTAGGAAATCTGTAAATGATAATAAAAAGCAAACAAAGTCTGACACCATGATGCCTATGACTGCACCACCATATAATATGCAATCACCACAAACATTTATGAACACAAACACATACATGCCTACCCAATCAGGGCCACCACAAAACCCACCGTATAATTATGGACCAAGTCCATATTTCTCATATTAACCCTACTCATGGGGCAGGGGGCGCGGTAATGGCAGGTGGAGGGGCAGGGCTCGCCGCCGGACAGGGGCGTGCCTAAGATGTGGAGCTTTGGATCACTGGGCAGCACAATGTAGGGCACCACTCTCTACTGACACCAGCTATCCACACCAGGCACCACACCCACAGGCGGCACCAAAACCGGAGCCATCACATCTTCCTGCTGGCCAATACAGCATGGAGCCGTGGGGTGGACATTGACGGGGCCCAGAGGAGCACCAGGACAGCAGGGCCAGGGCGGAACACATGCTGTCATTAACTGTGGGGGCCTCCGAAATCCTTTTTCTGGTAGACACGGGAGCCACATGGTCAGCCATCAACAAAGTATTACCAGCACATCTGATGAGCGAACATACTGTGCAAGTAAGGGGCTTCTCGGGGACATCTACATCACTGCCAAAAACAAGACATTTGCCAGTCAGTACTGGTACACAGACTGTGTCACATTCATTTTTAATTGCACCACAAGCACCCTTGAACATTTGTGGTAGAGACTTGTTGATGAAAATGGGAGTTACTATTTTATGCCAACCAGATGGGATCACACTTACGTGGTTGGATGGACACAAAACTGTGGCAGTGGTGGGGTACACTGATGGTATGTACCTGATGAGACCTCAGCAGGATGAGTCGGTAGACATTTATTGGGGTTTAGTGACTGGACAGACGGACCCGTCACCACGACTCATTGCTTTGTTCCACCAGTGGTCACCTTGGATTACAGCTATGGCACCCTACGTCCCTCCGCCCGACCCATTACATGTCACCCTGTTCTATGATGTAGGGGGAGATTTAACTTATTATGAAGCTTTTCAAACAGAATTAGAGGGTACAGAGTGGTCGGTTGATACCACAGGGATTTATGTGGGTCCTGAAGGGGTGGCATCTCCTGTTTCACTAACACCACAACAACATTATTGGTATAAACTGTCTGACACGGTGGCACCACACATTTCACTAGCTCTCCATCAGAGACACGAGGCCAAGCAGTTGGGCCCTATGGTAAAAAGAGCAAATGAGGCCACGGATTGGGTCCGGACCCAGCTGCCTGGTGTCATGTTTTCGCAGTCCACACAGACATATCACATCACTGATAACTCATCCATCCAAGTCACATTGCACCATCAAATGCTGCCTAGATACCATGGTTGTGAGGACTCTGATTATCTACAGATGGAGGTATTATTGGCATCACTACCTGACACATTGTGGTCCATAGGACCAGATGATGTAGGATAAACTAATCAGACACCTGTCTCTTTTTGTATGAATATTACACAACCAATTTGGATTCCCCAATATAAACACAAAACCAGAGACTGTGTAAGACATGTTAGGATTTTTAGAACTGACTGGTTACAGCAGACAATACATTACTGACTTTGTCGGACGAACATAACCTTTTAGGGACATGGTGAAATCGCTAGGGATGGGAAATTTGTCTGGTAAGCTCAATTGGACGGTGGAGTCTGAACAGGTGTTTATAGATGTTAAACAAGCCTTATCTGTTGCAGTTGACTTAGCCAGACCTGACTATTCCTTACTTTTTACATGGATGTTTCTGAAACAGACACTGTGATTAATGGTGTACGGTTTCAGAAAAAGGGGGAACGCAGAACTGCTAGCAGTAATTTCAGCATTAGAAGTGGCACATATAGGAAAACAACAAACACTGGACAATCTAAAACAATGGTGGCACCCATACATGTCAGCATTAGTGGTTGATTACATCACTAAATGTCAGATTTGTAACACTCAGAATGTAGCAAAAGCATTTAAACTAGCTCCAGGAAGGTTTCCATTGCCAGATTCTCATGGACATGAGATTCAAATGGATTACACAGATATGATTGATCCCATTAGGAGATATAGATATCTCCTGGTCGTTGTAGATAGATTCTCGGGGTGGGTAGAGGCACTCCCCAATCTGAGGGAAGATGCAAAATCAGTCTGTAAGTTTCTGATTAATTGTTGGATTCCGAACCATGGGTTTCCTAGGAAAATTTTTTCAGATAACGGGAGTCATTTCACGAGTAAAATACTGCAGTGGGTGGAGCAGTCGTTGGGGCTGCGCCATAGCTATGGTTGTGTGTATCATCCTGCCTCACAAGGTCAAGTGGAGAGGATGAATCAAACTTTGAAAACCAAATTAGCAAAAATCAAACTGGCCACGGGCATGAATTGGCTTGAGGCCCTTCCAATTGCTTTAATTAGTGTCTGTAGTTCAGTAAATAGAACAATAGGATTTACTCCTTTTGAATTAGTGAGAGGCATGCCATTTCCAGGCCCCAACAATGCGCTTGCGTCCCCACAGAAACCACCTCAAGCAGAGTACCGACAGCTATATGAAGAACTAAAAGCTGTTTGTAAAGATTTCTCTATACAGGTGCAGGAAAGGAGAGAAGAAGAAGAAACGGAGGAGAAGGATCCAGAAGTGACAGTCTCACCCTGGGTCCTCCTGAAGGTCATCAAGCGGAAGTGGTACGAACCTCGTTGGACATGACCCTACCAGGTGACAGAGAGAACCAGTTGTGCAGTCCGGCTGAAGGGTAAAGGCTTATAGTGGTACCACCTCACACAGTGCAGAGCCGCACCGACACCTAACATCAAACATTCACTGAAGGAAAACAACACCTCAGAAGAGGCTGATCAAGCAGCCTCAACCAACATAGGGGCAGAATAATCCCCTGAGGCAGGGGCACCACAAGGAAAGTCTATCCTTGCCCCCAGCGCAGATCCCTACCAACGGATGAAGAATACACTTTAACACATACACATATAGGGCTCATTGTAATCTCTTAGTCCAGAGGGTGAGTGGTAGGACAGAGGTGTCCACTCCCAACAGGAGCGGTGTAATTGCCCGCTACCACCACAATCTGCCATCACGCTCTACCTAAGTCACTCGCCAACCCGGGGGTGACCTAGGCAGACCAATCTAACATTAATTGCTTACCATTTATATAAATGTATTGACCTGTCAGTTGGACAGGTCAAAAGGGGGAATTGTTGTGAAAAATAATTTTATTATTTTGTGTTAGTGGACAAATATCCTTAAATGATTAGTTAAAATTAAGCATTTATAATTGTGTGAAATCTTGTATCTTATATGTACTCATATGAATGATTAACCAGTATTTAACCATACATTTAAACAGTTTAGAATCTGCACACTAACTGGCATGTTGACACGTGATATATACACCTTTTTAAATTCCTAAACGTTTAACTTTGAATAATAGTGCACTTAAGCTTTTAGAAGACATATATAAATTACAACTGTTAGCCAAAAGGGGGAGTTGAACTGTAGGGCATCTCAGTGACCTTAAGTCCATTAGTGACTCCTCTGAATCTTGCTGATGGGAGAGGAGTGTGGGAAGAAGAGGTATATTGTCAAGCTTACCTAAGAATTAATGTTTTGGGGTCAAGGTGTATGGAAAACCTGCACGCGAGAAACATGAGTACTAACATGTCTAATTATGCATATTAATATATGTTAATCAGCTAGAAACGCCTCACCACCAGGCAATACGTCATCTGGGGTATAATTGTGGAGTCAGATGGGAGGAGAACTCAGAACTCTACTGGGAAGGCTATAGACTTTTTCATGTATTAGTTCTCTTGGATCCAATAAATACTTTGATTTGCTTTGAACTTCACTCGACTGGTCTTTGTAACGCTTCCGGAACGAGCACGCCTCCCTGAGGAGGAAGGTTGTATTTTGGACCTTTTGGAGATCTTCTAAATTTTAATTACTTTGGGAACGGTCCAAAAGAACGTTTTAATTCTTCACACTGCAACAACAAGCTGAATGTATGAGAGTAAAGACTATAAGAGAATGTAAACACAAAAGATCCTCAGTGGTTTCTCTGGTAAAAAATGGGATTAAAACCATGAGCCTGAAGCTAAACGTGACACAGGGGGTGTTTCTACAGCTGTAGTGGCTATGACTCCAGAAGTAGAGGGTGAGGAGGAAGAGGCTGTCGAGTAAAAAGCTCTGTGCCTGGTTCACCTTGAAGAACAAAGCCTTATTTAAAAAACCCAACAATTTCCACTGAGTAAAGTTCCTTGTCGTTCTGATGACGTAGAATCCCTAAATTCTTGAGATCATTAAAGTAACGTTTAGTTTAAATCAGTGTTGGAGCCAGAAACAGACCCTGGGCAAAAGTGTGTGGACACAATCATTCTTCCTAAAATAATAAACAAATGCTAATTTTAGCACATGGTCAAGGTTTTTATCACGGGGCGAGTGTTTAACACGAGCAGGACACGAGTAATTATTTAAACACAATGCAGCATTAAATAAACATTGCTCTGAAATGTATTTGATCTAGAAGCTGTTACACGCTGAATATTTAATTGTGTATTAATTTGACGTAAAGTACTTCACTTGATTTTTAATTTTCAGAGAAATCCCACTGTTTTCAGTCGAGTTGAATCTGAAGAATATCACTCACTTTATGAGGTATTTATGCAGAACACTGGCTCAGAGAAAGAGTGATTCACACATATATATTTACATTATGAACGCATATAATATCACCTTCTCTTTGATCTTTCTGCTGCAGTAAATTCTCCTCGAGTCGTTTTTCACCAGTTCACAGGCTTCATCCACTTTCATCAGCACAATGACCTGAGGTGTGTCCACTACACAATCACACAGGAGATTACACATATGTAACAAAGCTCAGCAATAAATCATTAATAAATGAGGGGATTCTATATAAATAACACTTTAAATTTCACTTTAAAACTTTACAAATGTTACCTTTTTTCAGGAAAAACAGCTGAAACCTGGACTCGTTTCACCACGGCACTTTCAGTCTTTCAGCATCTGAGATGAATCTGGGCTCAGAACCTGGTGCTGTTTATGAACAGAAATGTTATATGGCTCTCTCCTTTCAGAAATGTTTCAGGGTGCGTTTCTTGATGCAGTGGCTGACTGTGTTCACTTTCATCTCTGTTTCTGACTCAGAAACATGTGCCCCCTGATTCTCCCTCTGTTCCGGGGGCAGGTGGGGGGCATAAGGCACAGTTGGAGAAGCACTGGTATAAAGCACCCACACATGAGCCTAAGGTCACCATGTCCAGTGCAGAGCAGAGTGTAAAATCTCCCAGCACTGGGCGGTGAATCAGTGGAACTGTGCTCTCTGGAGTGATGAAGCTCCGTCTGATGATACCTCTGTGATGAGCTGGAGATTCATCTCAGCACCGACCCTCACTAACGTCGCTGAATACAATCAAACCCTCAGAGCAATGTTGCAGCACAGAGTTTAAAGCCTTCCTAGGACATAGAAGACTGTTACTGCAGCAAAGTATCAACAAACCCACTGTTAATGCCCTTCATTTCAGAAAAGCACTGGAGGAGCAGGTGTCACATTTGGCCTGGAATGATGGCATTGACTCAGGGTGAGGCTGGATACTTCACCTCAGCCACAGCTCCACTGTGTATGAGCCACATGTCAACATTTGGTCCACGCCTGACTCACACAACACACACCATAACCCAAGTCAAGCCCAGCTCCTGAGAGTCGGCCCACGCCTGGCCACACAACACGAGCTGTAACTCAAGCCAGGCCTGGGTCGTGACGTTTGGCCCAGGTCCAGCTCACACCACACTTGTGCCAGTGCCGTTACTGAACCGTAAATGAATCCCAAAACTGACACAGATTCGGCCCAAATGTGTCTGCTGTCTGGGTCTGTGCTAGGTGTGGAGTTTTATTTAGGCTCCGCAGTGAGTTTGTGTCAGAAAGGACAGGCTGTGTGTGTAACTGAGTGAGAGTTTAAGTCTTGTGCTGATGTGTGGACACCTGGGTTTCAGCTTCATGAAGAATACAAGAGGTTTTAAACTGAGAAAAGCAGAACACTCAGTTTGTGTTTGGTGTTTGGTGGTGTGTTTGTGGAGCTAGGGCCTGTGGGGGAGTCTGCTGTCAGCGTTTGGCGGGAGCATAGCGTCCTCCCACACCCGGCTGTGTGAGAGTCTGGAGTTTGGAGGAGTGTTGTCTGGCGGCGGTAAATGTCGTCGGCCACGAAAACAATGTCTCCGCATCGCGATTGTTTTGTTTTTGACTAGCGAGCAGTTCGTGGTTGATTTGGTGGAAAAAGGTTTGGTTATAAATGACCAGTTTACGCCTGTGCTGCACCTGAGTACCCCGTCTAAAAGAATTACTTTGTCCAACGTCCCTCCCTTCATTAAGGATGAACAGATTGCTCAGGAGCTTTCCCGGTTTGGGAAGCTCGTCTCCCCGATCAAGAAGGTCCCTTTACCCTGTAAGTCGCCCCTAATTAAACACTTGGTGTTTTTTAGAAGAGTGGTTTTCATGGTGCTGAATGGAGGAGCTGAAATGTTGGACTTAGTTTTGAAGTTTAGAGTTGACAGTTTTGTGTACTCAGTGTTTGCATCGACTGACAGTACTATGAGGTATTTTGGGTGTGGACAGGTCAGACATCTTGTTCGTGCCTGCCCTGACCGAGTTAATACAGGCACTGAGGGGACGGGGGGGCACTGAGCAGTCGGGGCCTGTAGCGGCTGTGCCTGCGGTGGTTGTTCCCCCTGCGACCGCTGGTTGGCCGGCTGCACGGACTCCGAACAGCACAATGTCACCACTGGGGGGGTCCGCTGTTGGGGTGGCTGCCGGGGCCGTGTTGGCCGCGGTGGAACCCTTTTCGGCGGGGTCCTCTGTTGGGGTGGCTGCCGGGGCCGCGTTGGCTGCAGTGGAGCGCTCTTCAGCGGGGCCCTCTGTTGGGGGGGCTGCTGGGGCCGCGTTGGCCGCGGTGGAGCCCTCTTCGGTGGGGTCCGCTGTTGTGATGGAGCCCTCATCAGCGGGGCCTGCTGTTGGGGTTGCTGCCGGGCCCCGTTGGCTGCGGTGGAGCCCTCTTCCGCGGGGTCCGCTGTTGTTGGTGTGGCTGCTGGGGCCACGGTGGAGCCCTCTTCCGCGGGGCCCTTTGTTGGGGTGGCTGCTGGGTCCGTGGTGATAATGGTGGAGCCATCTTTGGCGGAGCCCTCTGTGGGGGTGGCTGCCGTGGCCGCGTTGGCTGTGGTGGAGCCCTCTTTGGCAGGGCCTGCTGTTGGGGTGGCTGCTGGGTCCGTGGTGATAGTGGTGGAGCCATCTTTGGCGGAGCCCTCTGTGGGGGTGGCTGCCAGGGCCGCGTCGGCCATGGTGGAGCCCTCTTCGGCAGGGCCTGCTGTTGGGGTGGGTGCCGAGGTCGCGTTGGCCGCGATGGAGACCTCTTCGGCAGGGCCTGCTGTTGGGGTGGCTGCCGGGGCCGCGTCGGACGCGGTGGAGCCCTCTTCGGCGGGGCCTGCTGTTGAGGTGGCTGCCGGGGCCGCGTCAGCTGAGGTGGGGCCCTCTTCAGCAGACAGTGTACAGTTTACACTTCCCAGACAGTGTACAGTTTATAAGGGACGTCAAACACTTGCGGAGGGAGGGGGTTTTTACGGAGCAGGAGACGTTTAGACTAAAAAAGTTACTGATCAAACTGAACAAAGTGCAGTGTGAAGACGACTCCTGAACGGACTTTTATCTCTGATTGTTTTTGTCCCTTCTTTTTTACCTTTTTTAAAGGAAGGTTTTCAAATCGCCACCTTAAATATTAATGGGGCAAGGGACTGTGAGAAAAGGGCAAAGTTTTTTGAGCTGGTTAAACACAAACGTATTGATGTTGTCTTTGTGCAGGAAACTCACAGTAATGTGGAAAATGCTGCTGAGTGGGCGAAGGAGTGGAGTAGGCTCACTATTCTCAGCCACAACTCATCCCTTAGTGGTGGGGTGGCACTCCTTTTCTCACAGTCTTTTATTCCGGTCTCTTATACAGTGGAGGAAGTTTTAAAGGGGCGACTTTTAAAAGTGAGGGCTGTTTTTGAAGAAGACACTTTTGTTTTTATCTGCGTCTATGCTCCAACACTAGGAGCTGAGAGGTTAATGTTTTTAGACGCACTGAGCTCTCTTTTAACAAGTTGTGATTCCACGGAGCTTTTAGTCTTGGGTGGTGATTTTAACTGTACAGCACACAGAACAGACCGGAATCATGGCAAACCTCACGCAGCTTCACGGAAGCGTCTTTGCTAGATGCTGGAGGCCCATGAGTTATGTGATGTCTGGAGAAGTTTCCATGATGAACAAAGACAGTACACATGGGCCCACAGTAAAGATAACATGCTCTCGCTGGCCAGACTGGACCGCTTTTATTGTTTTAGACACCAGAGGTCTCTTTTTACACAGAGTTTTATTACCCCGGTAGGAATCTCTGACCACTCTATGATCCAGGGAACTATCTCAAAAAATAACATGAAGCCGCGGAGTGCGTACTGGCAATTTAATACCACACTTTTAGAAGATGCCAATTTTAAAGAGTCTTTTACCTTTTTCTGGGAGGTTTTTAGAGCAAAGAGAAATGATTTTACCTCTGTTCAGCAATGGTTGGACATAGCCAAAGCTAATGTTAAATTATTCTGTCAACAGTACACTCTCAATGTCACGAGGGACATTACTAGGTCACTGAAAGCTCTGGAGATTGGAATAGTGGGGCTCCAGGGTCTTGTGGAGACCACAGGAGATCTAGAGCATATTAGAGCTCTAAACAAAAAGAAGGCTGCTCTGGCTGATTTACTGGGTATAACAGCACAGGGGGCGCTGGTCCGCTCATGCTTTCAGTGCGTGAATGAACTGGATTCTCCTTCTAAGTTCTTCTTTGGTCTCGAGCGTAGAAATGGACAGAAGCGGTACATGCATGCTGTGCGATCAGAATCAGGGGATCTCCTTACTGATCCTGCTGACATTCGCAAGCGAACAGTCAGCTTTTTCTCAAAGCTATATGAGAGCGAGTGCACAGCGACGCAGGAGGTGGAGAAGGGTTCCTCAGGAATGTGACCAGACTTGTGCAGCTGGATGCTGAACTCTCTATGGGGGAGCTGCACGAGGCCCTCCAAGGAATGGAGAATGGCCGCGCTCCTGCCATTGATGGCCTACCAGTAGAGTTTTACAAGACTTTCTGGTCGGTCATCGGCCAGGATGTGCTGGAGGTCCTCAGGTGCAGCATATGGGATGGAAAGCTTCCATTGAGTTGCAGGAGGGCGGTGCTGACGCTGCTGCTGAAAAAGGGGGAACTGTCCGAACTGAAGAACTGGCGCCCCGTGTCTCTGCTGAAGCATTGGCCTCGAGACTGGCGAAGGTGATGGAGCAGGTGGTTCACTTTGACCAGTCGTACTGTGTACCCGGTAGGTCTGTCTTTAACAATGTATTTTTAATTTGTGATGTTTTGGACGTCTCCAGATTATTGGGGTTAGAGACTGGTCTCGTATTTCTAGACCAGGAAAAGGCTTTTGACAGGGTTGAACACGGGTATCTCTGGAAGGTTCTGGAGAGCTTTGGGTTTAACACTGGTTTTATTGCCATGATCAAGGTTCTGTATGGTGCCATTGAGAGTGTGCTGAAGGTTAACGGTGGTGTATGTGCTCATTTTAAAGTTTTTAGAGGGATCCGACAGGGCTGTTCACTGTCGGGAATGCTATACTCACCCTCCATTGAGCCCCTGCTCTGTAAACTGAGGGAGGGACTTGAGGGTTTTTATGTTCCAAACTGTACTGCCCCAATACGTGTCTCAGCTTATGCAGATGACCTTGTTGTACTTATCAGTGCTCAAGATGATGTAAATGTTTTAGTTGATGTTTTACATGATTTTAACATTTTATCCTCTGCAAAGGTAAACTGGGCCAAGAGCAAAGCGGTTTTACTTGGGGACTGGGAAGGTGAAGAACCCAGAATCACAGACGGACTGGCCTGGGGGACGAGCAGGTTTAAATAACTTGGTGTGCATTTGGGGGACAGTGTTATTGGAGAGAGGAACTGGGACGGTGTGCTGGAGAAGGTTAAGGACAGACTCAACCGATGGTTGTGGCTGGTCCCTCAAATGTCATACCGAGGTACGTTTCTCATCATCAACAACCTGGCTGCGTCCTCCCTGTGGCATAAACTGGCATGTGTCGATCCCCCACCAGGCCTGCTGGCCAATCTCCAAGCTCTGCTGGTGGATTTTTTTTGGGTTCCTCAGGGGGTTCTTCATCTTCCCAAGGATGAGGGCGGGCAGGTGCTCATTCATTTAGCCAGCAGGGTGGCTGCCTTCTGCCTCCAGTTCATACAAAGACTGCTTACTGGCCCCAAGGAACTGGTTTGGAGGGTGGTAGCCTACAAGATCCTGCACACAGTGGGAGGCCTGGGGATGGACAGGACCCTGTTTTTAATGAACCCAAAGTCACTGAACACTGCAGGTTTACCTGCATTTTATCATGGCCTTTTTAAAATATGGAGTTTTTTTAAGGTTAAAGGACCGGAGAGTACAACGCTGCACTGGCTGCTGGAGGAACCTCTGCTTCACGGCGCCCGGATGGACATATCAGGCGTGTCGTCTCCTGCACTGACCAGAGTCCTGTTTTCTTCAGTGGTCACCACACTGCGTCAACTGGTGGACATTGCGGGACCTGACCTTTCCGGTACAGAGAGCCTGGCTGAACGGTTAGGCCTGAGGTCTCTGTGCAATGTATCTCAATTTCTTTGCAAGTGGAGGACAGCGCTGACCCCTGAGGAACTCAGGATGTTGAAAGACAACAGTGCAGGGGTGATTAATAATTATATATATATAAATATATATATATATATATATATATATATATATATATATATATATATATATATATATTTTTTTTTTTTTTTTTTAATTTGTTGAATTGTTCTCACTGTAGCATGTACTAGTAAATATATACTTATAAAATGTTTAAATGTTTATTAAGTATGTATGAATGTAAATAATACTGTTATTCATCCTACATAGAATAAAAAAAAAATAAAGATACTAAAGATAGTTATATATATATATATATATATATATATATATATATATATATATATATATATATATATATATATACATATATATATAAAAAAGAGTCCTTGCTATAAATAATGCATAATGTTTTAATATGCCCTTAAAGATATTTAACTGTAAATGACTTATTTTTTTATATTTTAAGGAAAATTTTTTAAATAATTTTTATGCATCCCACATCTTGAGACATCTTTGGATGTTATTATAGTCAAGACATCTTAAGATCCATGTCTATAGACATGTCTTAAAGACATTGTACTCAGATCTTAAGACATGCCACAAGATGACTTAAGACGTCTTCATAATGTGTCTTTAGACATGTCTTAAGACATACCAAGACACGGTAATGGCTGGGTATGAAGCACTGGGTGATGATCAGGAGGTTTCTATCCACAGGTGAAAAACAAGAATGAGGAAACAAACTGAACCAAAAGTGACTCTGAGCTGAAGAAGATTTCAGAGGAAGACGGTCTGGATTTCACTCGGTAGGTGTTTAATCGTTAACATTATTTTTCTGTGGAAAATTGGCTCATTGTTTACAGCTGTGTGTTTATCTGCCATTCCTTCTCTTAGTTATGTTTTTCAGGCTTAAGTTATATTTAAGGTGTTGTTCAAAAAGACGTATTTTTGACGTCTGTGAATAAACTGAACACGGCCAAGTGTCTGTGACAATAAACAGGTTCATCCGGTTTACTGCAGAGAAAAGGAGAGTTTATTCACCTGGGATTTTAAAATGTTAACTGCTGTTGAACAAAGTCAAATAATAAATGGAGTCCAGACAACAACAATAGAATTAAATAGAAACAACAACGACTACAAACATTTATTTGTGTTTTATAGAAACTAACATTATTATTATCACACAGACAAACAGTTAAATAAAAAGAGAATTTTGTCTCCTTTTATAATAAGTTCTTTAAAAAAAGAGTAAACCTGCAGTAAAACTACATAGTTGTTACAAGCTTGATATTCCTACTGTGGTAGAGCAGTGTATACTGATGTTCATATTAACTTTAACAGACATGTAATGTAGGATATTAACTGTATTTAGTCATAAAATGTCCAGGGTGTGTGATCATAGATTAAGGAAACAGTCAAAGTCATTTCTGAAAAAATATAGAAGTACAGACGCCTCTGTATAGATTAGAAAGAGTAAAGACCGTAGTTTTTGTGTTTTATCTAAAGAAAGTGAAGTAAGGCGACGTTTGAAAGGTTTAAAAACAGGACGGTGTGTGTTTTTTGTGTTTTATATGAAGTGGATGAATAACAACAGGAAAAGTATTAATACCATTGTTTTTTTTAAAGAAATTAACTCAGATTAATGTGTGTTTCTTTTTTTCAAAAATTGTGTTTGAAAAGCCTCGCATTTTGACCTATTTAAGGTGGAATGGAGAAATCAAGCTTGGTAGTACACAACAAATGTGTTTCTCTAGTAGGTAGTTACATGTTTTAGTGACATGATGTGCACCCTGTGTTTTAAATGGATAAAATGGGAAAAAAATTGTAAATAATTGGTTGTATAATACAATTGGTTTGTTTGTTTTAAATGGATAATGTGGAATAACAGTTACTCCAAAATGTTTCAAAAGCTTTAGTGCTAGCTTCAGCTCTTAAGGTGGAACAGAGAATTCAAGAACCTGGCGTATAATGCCAATAAAACTCGTAAACGGACACTTGTAAGGTGGAATAGCTAATGTTTGACTATGAAAATTGTGAATAAGATCTGCTTCCTAAACGACATTTATGATGGAAGGGAAAATCGATAAGCAACACCAGCCTTGTCTAGTCTAAATATTTCAGGTGGATTTGGACAGTAAAGGCTTGTAAACGCAGTGATATTTCTGTGTAAATATGTTGGTTATGGCACACTCTTCTTAGCGATTACTGCCCAAGTTCTTAAACTCGTCTCTTGTTGGTTCGTTCGGTTTTCCTCAAACTTTCAACCTGCTCGAGCGTCACGGTTGGAGAAGGGTATCCCTGCAGTTTGGAGGCACCTCCAAGTGGGAGGTACAACTCCCAGAAAAAATGCCATGGAAAAATGATGGAAAACTAATATTGATTAGTTATGAAATTTAAGGAGGAAGAGCTTTGTTTATGAGTTTCAACCAATGTAATGTTAGCTGCATTTCTGTAAACTGTTTTGACTGCTTCTTATAGTGATCTAAGTTCATTTCAATCTCTGTTTGAGAGCCTCGGTCAAAAACTCTTCACACGGAGCAGACAACAGCATCTCCAGGGTCCAGTTGTGTCTGTGAATGTGAAAACTTCATGATGGAGCCTCCTAGCACAACAGACTTCAGCAGTGGAACCTGTGACACCAAGTGAGTTAGCAATTATCAATAATATAAATGAGTAATTTGTTATATTTCCACACACACACACACACACACATATATAAATATACAGTGGTATGAAAAAATTTGGGCATCCCTGATAATTACCATGATTTTCCTTTATAAATCATTGGTTGTTATAAATCATATTTAACTGATCAGAAATTTCAGTTAAATATATCATATAGCAGACGAACACAGTGATATTTAAGAAGTGAAATGAAGTTTAGAGGATTTACAGAAAGTGCGCAATAATTAACCAAAATTAGGCAGGTGCATAAATTTGGGCACCCTTGTCGTTTTATTGATTTGAATACCTTTAGCACTAATTATTGGAACACATAATTAGTTTTGTAAGCTCATTGACCCTTGACCTACATACACAGGTGAATCCAGTTATGAGAAAGTGTTAAGGGGCCAATTGCAAGTTTTTCTCCTCTTTGCATCTTCATCTTCACTAATTCCATCTCCTGTTTCTGGTCCTGTTCATTCCCCAGTCCAGTTTCTGTTTCCAGAGCACATGGCTCTGTTTTTGTTTTGTCCCTAGCCTCTGCCTTAGCTCCACCTTAACCCTGCTCTTTCATTAGTGTTCCCACCTGTGTCTCCTTTGTGGTCCTGTCCTCTTGTTATCCTTGCCAGGTGTTTCTTGTCTGTGCTCATTGTGTATACTCCTTTGGTTTCAGTGCTCCTTTGTCTGGTGTTGTGTGTGGATGTGTGTTTCCAAGTCTTTGTGTTTCATTTATATCTACACTGGTTCACGGCTGTCCCCTGTTGGTTCCTGTCCTTGTTTAGTCTTGTTCAGGTTTGTGTTTTTGCCTCTGTACTGGTGTTTGTTTTGTTACAGTTTTGTTTTCTCCCTGAAAAAAATTCCTTCTGTGTACGTCTGCCTCCTTCTTCTCCCTGCATCTGTGACAAGAACGAATTTGTGCATCTAAATTAATCTAAATGTTTGTAGGTACAAATGTAATTTACACCTGCTCCTGAAAATGCGCAAAGTAAAAGTATAATCTGGCATGACTGAATTTTAATTAATAAAATAAATAAATAAATGAATAAATAATGAAATGCATGAAATTTTCATGTTAGTTTCGTGTGCTAGGAGGCTCCATCCTGAAGTTACTTCATGTGGATCACTGCAATATAAACAAGTGTTTGGTCTGTAACCTGTGTAAATGGCTGATCTTGTGCTGATGCTGGATTTAACAGACAGCTCTGCACAGAGAACTTTAACATCTTTGGAGACGTAAGGTTTATTAGCCGAGTGATGTCTCTCTGGTCGGTTCACTATAGGTCCATTCTTTATCCCTCTATGAGAGACTACAGAGCGAGTCCAATGGGCCAAGAGCTAATGTCAAGAATAAATGCCTTTAGCTTCCGTGCAGCTTCCCCCACCTTAAGCACAATTGTGCAGGGCTAACTTTAGTGAAGGTGCAGTAGTGTGCAATTGTCTTAGACCCTTAGAAAATGATCATTATTTAAAATAATATATTGTCTAAATAAGAGTGGTGTTTGTATAAAATTTTATATAATTGTGAAAACAAAAAAGGGGATATTCTTTTCTAAAAGTATGTGCGTGTTGTGAGCCAGTGGGAAGAAACAAGTTGGTTTCCGGATGATTTTCTTGATCGTATGAATTTGTGAAATAACCAGCATACGTTATCTAGCAAAATGAAGTATAATAACCTCAAATAAAACTGCACCGTCACAAGGAGAGATGTTAACACCCAGAATATCACACTCACTGTAAAAACGTTATTTATTTTCATTGGAGCACATACTTACTGCTCAGATAATAGCTTCTTACATCTCATTTAATCTAAACACTTTTGCACAGTACTATGTATCTCAGCATTTAGATGGCATAAGTGGCCCATAAGTGGAAAAAATATATATACATTAAACGAATCTAAAAAAGTGCAGATTTGAATGCACTTCAACAAAATTGATTTCCGCTCATTTGTTTCTTTTGCTTTTCTGCAAAGATTTTAAGGCTTTTTGCTGTGGCTCCTTAGTCAGAGCGCTTCCTTATAAAGTGGTCATTTGAAATTAATGGGCGGAGCTTATGGTAATTGCACGTTAATTGCAAAGGAATGTGCACACCCACCCAATTTGCGAACATTGCGTATTCACTAACATATTCACGTTCTAATAAAAAAATATGGTGTTTACGCAGCGTTCATGAATCTGGTGGAAAGTTTTCAGGAATGTACATTTCTTCATACATTATGTGCAGTTTGCTCGTGTTTTATTACGATGGTTTCATGAATGAGGCCCACTGGACAGGGCACCAGTCCATCACAGGGACACACACACTCACACACACTTGTGGACACTTTTAAATAGACAGTCGACCTGCAAGCTTGTGGGTGTGAAACTCACACAGACACCGGGAAAATAACACCCTCCACACAAGCAGTGACCTGAGGCAGAGTTTGAACCCACAACCTCAGGACACTGGAGCTGTGTGACAGAGACACTGCCTGCTGCACCACTGCACTGCCCTGTTATTCATTCCCATTCTTTCTGAAAATCAGTGATAGAGATCTGTCTTCAGGCTTAACCGCTATGTTTCCATTGTCTCTCTGTGGATGTCACAATATCTTCAGCTAAATCAGGAAAACACTGAACTGCAGGCCCCTTAAATACTTTTATAAAATCCAAAGGACAAAATCTTGGTGTATTTTCAGACTGGTTAATGATCTCTGCTAATGGCTGACAATGATGATGTTAATTAATAGAACAACCAAATATCACCTTTAGCTTTCACTAAATGTCCACACTGAACTCATTCTCATTTCTCCATGTTATTTATTTCAGACAGCACACGTTCAGAGCAGAACCTCCAGAGCCGAGTGGTGTGTCTATGAAGACCAACTTGTTGAAGATGGATCCTCCTGGTTTCAGAAATGAAAGACTCAGTACTGACCCGAGGTGAGACATAAAAACACCACATCTTCACTTCTTACTTTGATGTACACTGCTGCTTTGCTGGAAGACTTATTTTTTTGATGCAGTTGTTGACGTTGAAGACAATCTTCATGTTTGAAGTGTCTGTAGGGACAGGTAAATCAATCGGTCAATAACTGAACTGACATTAAAATCCTCTGAGCCAAGACGCTGCTACTCACTTTGTTTACAAAGATATTTACAGGATGAAGAAGTTAAAAGTGTAATATCTGTGACCACATGTATTTAGCCATGTAGACCATTCAAAGCAGAATGAAACCAAGCTTTTTAATAATTTTGTCAAAATACTGAGAACTTTCAGTAGTCATCAGTGCAGGAATTACACTGCACCTCTTCTGAAAACACCATGTAATCTTTCCTCAGCAAGAAGGAGCACATCATTTTAACACGAATAATAACAAACAAGTATTATGAAAGTAATTGTGTTTAATTTTATATATTTTTTTAATTACAGCATGAAATAAAGAATGAATTGCTTTGTTGTCCCCAAATGACCCAGGTTAATCTCCACCGAGTAAATTGATCCTAGATTTATAAAGAACACTTAATCATTTCCGACTGCTTTCATCACTGACCTTAAAATCAAAATGAAACAAAACAAAAAAAAAAACATTAAAAAAAGATTTTTGTGGTGTTCCATATGTTTCAGCCGAAAATACATTTCCATTCATACGTTCATTCATTTTCTGTAATCAGTTCATCCTGTTTAAGACTGTGGTGTGAATCACTGTGTACAAGTCAGGAACATACACTGATCTGGGCCTCAGTCCATCACAGACACTCACACTTATTGACACTTTAAAACAGCCAATCCATCTACCATCGTGTGGACTGTAGTAGGACACTAGAGCACCCTGAGGAAACCCTGACAGGAGGGCAACAGGCAGATCACACCACACTCCCCACAGACTGTCACCTGAAGGTGTGTCTCAAACCCAAACCCCAGGAAACAGGAGCTGTGTGACAGAGACACTCCCTGCTGCTCTACTGCATCCTGTTATACATTTCCATTCTTTCTGAAAATCAGTGATTGAGATCTGTCATCAGGCTTCAAGGCTATGTTTCCAATATCTCTCTGTGGATGTTTCAGTATCTTCAACTTAATCAGGAAATATACTGAATACTGGATGGTAGACTTCTGTAGAGTTCAGTTCAATTATTAAACTAATCTTTCTCATTTTTCCAGGTTATGTTTTAAGCAGCAGACATTTAGAGCAGAATCTCAAGAGCCCAGCTGTGTGTCTATGAAGAGCGACATCTCGATGCACAATCCTCCAGGTTTCAGTAATGAAAAAATCAGCACTGATCTGAGGTGAGTATTTCTCTCTGTGGATGTTTCAGTATCTTCAACTTAATCAGGAAATATACTGAATACTGGATGGTAGACTTCTGTAGAGTTCAGTTCAATTATTAAACTAATCTTTCTCATTTTTCCAGGTTATGTTTTAAGCAGCAGACATTTAGAGCAGAATCTCAAGAGCCCAGCTGTGTGTCTATGAAGAGCGACATCTCGATGCACAATCCTCCAGGTTTCAGTAATGAAGAAATCAGCACTGATCTGAGGTGAGTATTTCTCTCTGTGGAATGGTTTCTTTTTTTTTATTTTTTTTTTTTTGTGCTTGCGCCTGTAACTACAGAACTATGTCTGGTGTGTGGAAGATTTTACACAGTTTCTACAGAGAACCATCTCTGGGATTCTCCATCGCTACAACAGATGTCAGTGTTAAAATATCAGTGACACTCAGTGTACGTATACACATATACAGTGTAAACCGCACACACACACACTGGTCTAAATGAAAGAAAAATACTCTCAACCACCACACAACAGAAACCCTTTTATGAAAAATGAAGTCATTCAGCATCTGAATTTATTACTGAAACACACTCACTCAATAATCCCTTCTGCATTCTCTCTGTCTCTGTCTCTGTCTCTAGGAGGGATGTGCGGCTCCAGGATGGTTCCAGGTGTGGAGTGTGTGAGCAGATTCAGACAGATCCAGTCTCTATCACCTGTGGACACTCTTTTTGTAGACAGTGCATCAGGAGCCTTAGGGACCAGTCTGTCCACTCTGGAGACTTGACCTGTCCCTGCTGCAGAAGGAGGTTTAAAACGGGCTCTGTTCAGTTTCCACACACGGAGGAGTCCATGGAGCTGGATGAATACAAACCAGTGGATGACGTCCTGCTCAGTGTCTCAGAGAGAAACAAAATCAGCCTGAAGAACAAGTACGAGAGCTTATTTGAGGGATTCAAAACACAAGAGAATAAAATCCTCCTGAACAGGGTTTACACTCAGCTCTACATCATCGAGGGAGAGAGGGAAGGAGTGAATGAAGAACATGAAGTTTTACAGATTGAAAACAAACCCTGGAAACAAAACCTGCCAGATACACCAATAAACTGTTTAGACATATTTAACCCTGTACAGTGTACGATGGGAGAAATGGAAGAAGACAACACAAGAGCTGTGATGGATGAAGATGTGAGACGTGAAGAAGGAGAAGCAGATAAAGATCCACAAGTGGAAAAACTTAAATGCGTTCTGACTAAAGGCATTGCTGGTATTGGAAAAACTGTCTCTGTGCAGAAGTTCATTCTGGACTGGGCTGAAGGAAAAGCCAATCAGGATATAGAGTTCATGTTTGTGCTTCCATTCCGAGAGCTGAACCTGATTAAAGACAAACAGTACAGTCTTCATGGGCTTCTGTGTGACCTCCACCCTGAGCTCCGAAGTCTGGACACAAAGGAATATGACGTGTGTAAAACTGTGTTCATATTTGACGGCCTCGATGAAAGCAGAATTCCACTGAAGTTCTCAGAGAGTGAGAAAGTGTCAGACGTGACCAAGGTGTCTTCAGTGGACGTGTTGATGACAAACCTCATCAAAGGAGACCTGCTTCCCTCTGCTCACATCTGGATAACCTCCAGACCCGCAGCAGCCAATCAGATCCCCTCTCAGTACATCAGCCGTGTGACAGAAATTCAGGGATTCAATGATCCACAGAAGGAGGAGTACTTCAGGAAGAGGATTAGTGACCAACACCAAGCCGACAGTGTCATCTCCCACATTAAGACAACGAGGAGTCTCCACATCATGTGCCACATTCCAGTTTTCTGCTGGATCTCAGCAACTGTGCTTCAGGGAATCATGAAACAAGGGACCACAGAAATCCCTAAAACTCTGACTGCAATGTACTCACACTTTCTGTGCACTCAGACGATCATGAGGAAGGAGAAGTATGAGGAGGAAGATGAGAGAGGAACTTTACAGGAAGTCCTGAGATCCAACAGGAACATGTTTCTGAAACTGTCTGAACTGGCTTTCAAACAGCTGATGAAGGGCAATGTGATGTTCTATGAAGATGACCTGAGAGAGTGTGGGATTGATGTCACTGAGGCCTCAGTGTACTCTGGAATTTGCACTGAGATCTTTAGGGAGGAGTCTGTGCTTTACCAGAGGAAGGTTTACTGCTTTGTGCATCTGAGCTTTCAGGAGTTCCTGGCTGCTTTCTATGTGTTTCACTGCTGTGTGAACAACAAGAGGAAGGAAATGAAGTTTCTGAAGCCAAAAAAAATGAAGTGGTCTGACAGTGTTTCACTGGACGAGCTGCTGGAGGGAGCTGTTCGTACAGCTTTAAAGAGTAAGACTGGACACCTGGATCTGTTTCTCCGTTTTCTGTTGGGCATATCACTGGAGTCCAATCAACAACTCCTGCAGGACCTACTGACACACACAGTGAGCAGCTCTGAGAGCATCAAGAAAACAGTTCAGTACATCAAACACATGATACAATCAGAGGATTTTCCTTCTGACAGATCTATCAACCTGTTCCTCTGTCTCACTGAAATGAACGACTCCTCTTTATCCAGTAAAATCCAGGAGTATCTCAAAACAGAGAAACACTCAGATAAGACACTGTCTGCTGATGAGTGTTTAGCATTAGCCTACATGCTCGTGAACTCAGACAAGGTGCTGGATGAACTGGACTTGAGGAAGTACAACACCACTGAGCAGGGTTATTGGAGACTGATCCCAGCTGTGAGCAACTGCAGAAAGGCAGTGTGAGTGCTGTTTCTATATGTTTTTTTTATATATATATTTCAGGTTGTTGTTGACTGAGAAAAGTTTCCAGATGTTTTACGGTCAGTAGAAGTTCTTCACTCTGTGTATAATTAGGATGTGATAAATAAAATGAATGAGACAGGTGGAGTTTGATGAACATGGATAAGACTGATGTCTTTCTCTTGTTTTCTCTCACTCACACTGTATATCACACAAATCCCCCAAGTTTATAAAAGCAGCAAATCTGATGTTTGATTCCCGTGAGGCTGAATTTCAAGGAGTGTTCAGACTTGTAGTTCAGTTTCCTTGGGTTGGACCAAATATGTAAATTCATACATTTTTATATTTTAGTTCTGGTTTTGTTACGAACCACTCGCTCTCCAGCTCACCTGAGTATTAATTAGTTACACCTGCACCTCATAAGCCACACTCCAGTGGCAGCCTTTAAGTTTCCTCTCTCCTCTCTCTTCCTTGCGAAGTATTGCCCTTACATGCGTTTAACTAAACTGTCTAATTTTCCTCTCTGTCTTCTGGTATTTCGATCTCTGCTTTTCCCCTCAGGACCCGTCATTCGCCTAGCCCCTCGGATAATCTCTGGACTCTGCTTTCCCGGTGTGACCCACGCTTTCCCTGACTACGCTTACAGGAATAAACCCATCTGGACCGTACACGTCTCTGTGATCCACTCAATACTCTTTACAAATAAAACTCCTGCGATTGGATCCTTTAGTTTCTCTGTTTTTCTTTGGACATTACAGAATACTTTACCAGTAAAAATGGATCCAGCGGAGTTGTCAGCTCACCTCGCTCGACAGGACGCTACTATCACTCGGCTCCAGGAAACAATTCAAGGACTCGTTAACCCTACCCAAGCCCAACCTGCTTCTAGTTCAACTACCATCTCTGGAGCAAACTCTCCTCACGTTCCAGTAGCGTTACCAGAGAGGTATGACGGCTCTCCCGACCGTTGTAAAAATTTCTTAATGCAATGTTCGATATATTTTGCTTACAATACCTCTCAGTTTGTCACAGAGGAACAGCGTATCTATTTCATGCTGTCCCTCCTCACTGGCGAAGCTGGGGCTTTGGGAACGTCACTCTGGGACAGTGGAGATTCCTCTCTCCAATCGATTACAGCGTTTATCGCTCTGTTTAAATCAGTCTTTGACCACCCAGCTGACGGCAAAGACCCTGGTACACGCCTATGTGAGATTCAGCAAGGTAAATGTACCGTAGCCGCATATGCAAGGGAATTCCGCACCATCACGGCCGGGAGTGGGTGGAGCAACCCAGCCTTGAAAACTATGTTTCGCCGAGGGCTTTCCAGGGAGCTACAACTTGAACTCGCATGCCGTGGGGATACTAGCTCCCTTACCGAATTCATCCAGATCGCTATTAACGTGGACAACCTGAGACGCACGCATCAACCAAGCAGTAGGAACCGAGAACCTCGGCCAATGCCTTCAACTCCCACCACCTCATCTCACGGTTTCACGGAGGACACTCCCGAACCTATGCAGCTGGGTCGATCCTCGCTGTTTGTGCAGGAACGCACCAGACGCCTGTCAGAGGGACTACGCCTGTATTGTAGGGGAACGGATCACTTTCGGGATCGATGTCCTCGACGTCCCAACCGATTAAGAAACCAACCGCATTGCGTTACTCAAGTAAGGTTATCCTCCTTATTAAATCTCATAAATCAACAGATTAACTTACCTGTAATGCTCTCGTGGGCCAGTGAAAAGGTGTCTCTGTCTGCTCTCATAGATTCAGGAGCAGCAGGAAATTTCTTAGACATCAATTTAGCCCGTCAACTAGAACTCCCTACCATTCCTGTGCACCCCCCCATACGAGTAAACTCTATTAATGGTCAACCCATAGGAGAGGGATGGGTGAAACATCAGACTATTCCGGTCTCATTGGAGGTTGGTTTAATTCATCAGGAAAAAATACAATTTCTCTTACTTCCTATCCCACGTGATCCTATCATATTAGGCTTCCTAATATTTGAGAATCTATCCCACGTCCCTACCAGGCTTACAGTGATGTGTTTAGCAAATCCAAGGCAACTCATTTACCACCCCATTGGTCATGGGATATTGCTATTAACCTTCTACCAGGGGTGCCTTTACCCCAACATGCTAAAGCCTACCCCTTATCCCGTCCTGAGGAAAGTGCTATGGAGAAATACGTGGAAGAAGCTTTACACCATGGTTTCATACGGCCTTCTACTTCTCCTTTAGCAGCAGGTTTCTTTTTTGTCACAAAGAAAGGTGGCGGCCTCCGACCATGTATTGACTACAGGGCCTTAAATAACATCACAGTGAAGTACGCCTACCCACTTCCTCTCATGTCTGTCTCTCATGAACAGTTAAAAGGAGCAACTATTTTCACTAAACTTGACTTGAGAGGTGCATGCAATCTCATTCGGATTTGAGCTGGAGATGAATGGAAAAGAGCCTTTATCACCTCCAGGGGGCACTATGAGTACTTAGTTATGCCTTATGGTTTAACTAAGAGTCCTTCTGTTTTTCAGGCCTTCATGGATGAGATCTTTCGTGACATGATTGGGAGGAGCGTCCTAGCTTACATTGATGATATTTTAATCTATTCTCATTCCGTCCCAGAACATATCGAACATGTGAAAGCAGTTCTCTCCAGGTTACGCAAACACCACCTTTATGTTAAGGCAGAAAAATGTGAGTTTCACAAAAATATCATAACCTTCCTGGGATAAACCCTAACTCCAGGTTATATATCTATGAAGTCTGACAAAGTTTCCACTATTACCTCCTGGCCTATACCTACCACAAAAAAAGATTTACAACGATTATTGGGCTTCGCTAATTTCTATAGGCGGTTTATTTGTAACTTTGGATCCTTAGCTGCTCCCCTCTCAGACCTACTCAAGCAACATCCCAAACAGAAACTTACCTGGACATCTAACGCGGACATGGCATTCGAACACCTGAAGAAAGCATTCTCCTCTGCCCCTATTCTCCGCCAACCCGATCCCGACCTACCATTCGTGCTGGAAGTGGATGCTTCTGAGGTGGGCACAGGAGCCATCCTCTCACAACGGTCAGGTAACCCCCCTAAGTTACATCCCTGTGCTTTCTTTTCTAAGAAACTACTGCTTGCGGAGAGAAACTATAATGTTGGTGACCTCCCAGCACTGGACAAGTGGTTTCACAATAGTGGCAAGACATGGGAGAAGGCTCATGTCCACCTTAGACGTGCACTCCGAACTCCGGCAGGACTACGTCAACCGTCGCCGTAATCCCACCCTGGTATTCCACCCCAGTCAGCGGGTCTGGCTATCCACTCGCCACATGAACCTCAGACTTCCTTGTAAAAAACTCAGTCCCCGGTACATTGGCCCTTTCAAGGTGCTTCGACGGGTCAACCCTGTGTCCTACCGGCTACAACTACCACCCCAATATAAAATGAATCCTACCTTCCATGTCTCCTTATTGAAACCTGTTTTCTACAGTCCTTTTTCTGCAGCTGGAACCGGTCTCCGCCCTCCTCCACCCCTGGAGGTTGAAGGTCAACCCGCATACATAGTGCGGACACCTCCAATACCTCGTAGACTGGGAGGGTTATGGCCCAGAGGAGTAATGCTGGGTACCTGCTGGGAATATCCTGGACCCTGCACTCATCGACAACTTTCATGCAGACCACCCAGACCGTCCAGCTCCTAGAAGGCGAGGTAGACCAAGGGGAGGGCATTCCGGGGCGTCAGGAGCTGCCCGTCGGGAGGAGGGTACTGTTATGAACCACTCGCGCTCCAGCTCACCTGAGTATTAATTAGTTACACCTGCACCTCATAAGCCACACCCCAGTGGCAGCCTTTAAGTTTCCTCTCTCCTCTCTCTTCCTTGCGAAGTATCGCCCTTACATGCGTTTAACTAAACTGTCTAATTTTCCTCTCTGTCTTCTGATATTTCGACCTCTGCTTTTCCCCTCAGGACCCGTCATTCGCCTAGCCCCTCGGATAATCTCTGGACTCTGCTTTCCTAGTGTCACCCACGCTTTCCCTGACTACGCTTACCGGAATAAACCCATCTGGACTGTACACGTCTCTGCGATCCACTCAATACTCTTTACAAATAAAACTCCTGCGATTGGATCCTTTAGTTTCTCTGTTTTTCTTTGGACGTTACAGGTTTGGGTCCTGAACCAAATATGTATTTTAAAAAAAGCGTTGACATATGATGTATGAAAGCGACGCATGTATGACATTAGATTTGTCGTCTGAACAATGCCCCACACTGAGCTTAATGCACTTCTCGGGGCTGTGTACCTGGTGGTATATTTTCAACTGGAAACACAACAAGACAGTGGTCAAATGGATAAAGGAGTCAAAACAGCACCTGAAATTCCTCCACTGCACAGAATAAAAAAGGAGGTGCTGTTTGTTTTGTGAGCACCAGTGTCAGAAGGAAGTGTTCACATTTGCTCTAACAAACCAAACTAACAGACAGTTCCTCACCTTCACGTTTTTTACTGTATTATGCACTGGGTTTACATTGTGTTGCAGATTGTCTGGCTGTAAGCCGACCAAGAATTCCTGTGAAACTCTCTGCTCTGTTCTGAAATCACCAAACTCACCCCTGAAAGAGCTGGAGTTCAGTGAGACTGAGCTGCAGGATTCAGGAGTGGAGCTGATCTCTGAGGCACTGAAGAGTTCACACTGTAAACTGGAGACACTCAGGTGAGATTTTGGATGAATGTCCATGTGGATAATGAGTGTATTCTCCTGCTCTGATTGGCCGTAGTTTGCCCTCAAAAAGTTTAGGCCATTGTTTTTACATCCATAAGGTTCAGAGATTTTACTATTTGTGTTTTTACTATTATCTGTTTGTAAACTGACAGTTATTCCCAAAAGAAAACATTATTCTCAGGCAGTAAAATTACCAGTAATAATAATAATAATAATAATAATAATAATAATAAAACAAAATGTACAGCATTGTAGCGCATTGTAGGTTAGTGTCGCACTCACACAGCTCCAGGGACCTGGAGGTTGTGGGTTCAAGTCCTGCTCCTAGTGACTGTCTGTGAGGAGTGTGGTGTGTTCTCCCTGTGTCCACGGTCCAAAAACACACATTAGTAGGTGGATTGGCAACTGTAGATGTGAGAGTGTGAGTGTGTGTCACCCTTTGAAGGACTGGCGCCCCCTCCAGGGTGAGTTCCTGCCTTGCACCCAGTGATTCCGGGTAGGCTCCAGACCAAGTGCGACCCTGAACTAGATAAGGGTTACAGACATTGAATGAATGAATTAATAATAATAATAATAATAATAATAATTATAATAATAATAACAATACTTAATATACTGCATTTCAGAAAATCTGTGACGATGCTAAACATGTGAAATGTGCTACATTCCGTAAATGCATTGAGAAAAGGAAAAAGGGAGGCCAGGTTTTCCTTGATTATTCATTCATTCATTCATTCATTCATTATCTGTAACTGCGTATCCAGTTTTTGACACATTTCTTCACAGGCCTAACACGGTCAGTGCTCCATTTGCAGTTCTCTAAAAAGCTGTGATAGAGCACAACACCATAGTTTATCTGTGAAAGGAAAATGGAAATGTGCTACAACCCACTGAAGAGGTTAACAGAGTTAGTAAAGTAATGATATTAATGCTGTTGTGAACAGAGGGACTACTACGACTACATAAGACACGACAGAAGACGATCAGTTCAAAGAAGGAATAGAGACTAGACCCTGGGCTAAAGTGAGACTAAGACCAGTCACTCGCTCCCCTGCTCTTATGTGTGTATTCTCCTGCTCCAGCCGAATGTAGTTTACTCTCGCTCTGTTTCTGTTTGTGAAAGAAGAGTGAAGAGTGTTTAGTTTGGAGTGAAATTCCATGTGGAAATAGAATGTAAATAGCACTAAAATATTCAGAATAACATTCAGAACACATGTTCAGATTGAGCTCATATTATACACACCCCTGAATAATTAATATTGGAGAAATACTGCTGTATGAAAATCTCATAATTCCTGATTCACATGAGTCTGAATTTCACATTCTCTATTTTAACTTCACTTTCTCCTGTATTTACTTTACCTTGCAGACTCACAGACTGTAAATTCACCCTGAATTCCTATGAAAGTCTCTGCTCTGCTCTGAACTCACCAAACTCACCCCTGAAAGAGCCAGACCTCAGTCAGACTGACCTGCAGGATTCAGGAGTGAAGCTGGTCTCTGAGGGAGGGAGGAGTTCACACTGTACACTGGAGATAATCAGGTGAGAGTTCTGTGTGTTCCTGAACTGAAAAGGTTTGTAGAAACAGTAAGATTTGCTCTAGTTTTACACAGAACATTTAATAAAGATGGGTCTGTGATTTGGACAGAGGTGATCTAAATATTTCTGATATTCAACATTCAAAACTCACATAGTTTTCCATTTAATGGTGCAGAGAATGGCTCTGAAATTGTTTACGTTACAAGGTTTTAAACCAGTCACCTCAGTGTGTTTATTAGGAACATTTGGTGGTTTATCTTTGAGGTAAAGTCTTAGTTTTAATATTTCAGGTGTTATAAATGGAGAGCTGTGATCAGAGAAGAGAGTTTGGGGCTGGAAGGTCTCTGATTCAATCCCCACAAACCACAGAAATAATTGGGGGTGGTGGGAGTGAAGGAAAAGCACTGTCCTCCTTCAGTCCATGGCTGAGGGGCCCTTGAGCAAGGCACGAACCCCCAACTGCTCCTCAGGCTTCGAGGATGATTGCCCCCAGTGCACTAGTGTGTGTGTGTGTGTTAACAGCCACATGTGTTGAATGAAGACACGTTTCATTGTACATTAAAATTCTTTTAGACCTGAGGATCTTTCTAGAGGAATAAGAACAGAGCACTTATCTACAAAGTGGAAGCACTACTTCAGCGGTGGTGAAACACAGTTAGCGTTGCTGCCACATAGCCCCAGCGTCTCTGGGTCCTAGAGTCAGTCCTCACCTTGGGTTACTGACTGTGAGGAGTGTGGTGTGTTCTCTCTGTGTCTATGTGGGTTTCCTCCAGTGACTCTGGTTTCATCACACAGTCCAGACACACATGTTGGTGTGTGTGTGTGTGAGATGTTCCTGCCTGGCTCCCAGTAATTTTTAGTGAGTCTCCGGTCCCACCGTGCCCCTGATCAAGATGAAGCTGTAACTGACATTTAACAAATAAATTAATTCCTTCATTCATTGGTTATTTTGGTGACATTTAGAGCAGACTGTAGCTATGTTCCATTGAGACCTCGACACTGTCTTCATCTGACTGTAATTCTCTCTTCCCCCGTTTCTGCCTCCTGAAGTGAGAGGGAGTTTAAAGAGAGTTTAATTTTGGGGTGAAAGTTCATGTGGAGAAGAGAATACAAACAGTGCAGAAAATATTCAGAACAATATTCAGAAAAAATGTTCAGACTGAGTCTGTTATTAATGCCCCTCTGAATAATGTAAATAATGGAAAGTATTATTTTACTCATTAATCTCATTAAACTGATTCTGAGTCTGAAATCCACATTCTGTTTGAACTGTGCTGTATTTACTTTGCTTTGCAGACTGAATGTGTATAAACTCACCATGAATTCCTGTGAAGTTCACTTCTCTGATCTGAAATCACCAAACTCCTCCCTGAAAGAGCTGGACCTCAGTCACACTTTGCTGCATGAATCAGAAGTGAAGCTGATCTCTGACGGACTGAAGAGTTCAAACAGTAAAGTAGAGATACTCAGGTAAGACACGCTTTTTATCTTTTAATTTCTGACAGAAATGTTTAAAAGTGTTTGAAATATCAGATTGTGGAGGTCTGATGGCGTGGCTCTGCTGCTTCAGCTTCATGATTCACTTTATATTTTACACACAGCACATGTTCACTATGTTCTTATTCTAGGAAACAGAAAACACCTGTGAACGCTCAGGACTCACAGGTGCAGGGCGTGGCTAGGAAACGAGCGGAAAAGACACATGGCAAGAAAAACAGAATTGAACACAGGATAACATTTCTTTCAAAACAATATGGAGCTGTTTTCTGAAACATTTCACTTGAGAATAAACAGGTTTTACAAATACAAATATAAATGTTAGTAAAGTATTGATGTATTTCCTGAAGAATTTCTCCAGATTAAATCTGTTCAGTGGCTGAGTTTCTCTGCTCTTCACAGCAGCAGGTGTCTATAGGTTGTTCTTCTCTACAATAAGTTGGAATAAAGTTTTTTTTGCTTTGTTTTTCTCGTACATTTAAGAAAGTCATCATTGAGTGTGATCACAAATGTCAGTGTGAATCCTAAATCATAAAAGACCTCATAAATGTCAAATGGCTGAGTGAGTGAAGACCTGTGATGCACTGGGGCCCTGTCCAGGGAGTGTTCCTCTTGCAGCCAGTGATTCTGGGGAGGATTCAGACCCACGTGACCCTGAACAGGACGAAGCACTTACAGAAAATGAATGAATGTTCAGATTGAGCTCATTGTTTGTGTCTCTTAATAACGTTTATAAAACACAGGCCCCAAGATTATAACAGTAGTGTTTTCCACACGTCATAATTCTTGATTCCTGTGAGGTTGAGTTTCACATTCTCTGTTTTAACTCTACACTGTGTTTACTTCTCCTTACAGATTGTCTCTCTTTAAACTGTCCTTGAATTCCTATGAAAGTCTCTGCTCTGTTCTGAAATCACCAAACTCACCCCTGAAAGAGCTGGACCTCAGTCACATTGACCTGCAGGATTCAGGAGTGAAGCTGATCTCTGAGACACTAAAGAGTTCACACTGTAAACTGGAGACACTCAGGTGAGAGTTGTGTGATTGTGAGTTGAATGTCCTTGTGGATAATGTGTGTATTCTTCTGATCCAGTTGGCTGTAGTTACCTTCACAAAGTTTAGTTTAGAGTGAAATTCCATGTGGAAATAGAATGTAAATAGCTCTAAAATATTCAGAATAACATTCAGAACAAATGTTCAGATTGAGCTCATATTATACACACCCCTGAATAATTAATATTGGAGAAATACTGATGTATGAAAATCTCATAATTCCTGATTCACATGAGTCTGAATTTCACATTCTCTATTTTAACTTCACTTTCTCCTGTATTTACTTTACCTTGCAGACTCACAGACTGTAGATTCACCCTGAATTCCTATGAAAGTCTCTGCTCTGCTCTGAACTCACCAAACTCACCCCTGAAAGAGCCGGACCTCAGTCAGACTGACCTGCAGGATTCAGGAGTGAAGCTGGTCTCTGAGGGATGGAGGAGTTCACACTGTACACTGGAGATAATCAGGTGAGATTTCTGTGTGTTCCTGAATAGAAAAGGTTTGTAGAAACAGTAAGATTTGCTCTAGTTTTACACCGAACATTTAATAAAGGTTGGTCTGTGATTTGGACAAAAGTGATTTAAATGTTTTTGATATTGAACATTTATAGCTCAGGTCTCTTTGTGTCTGTGTGGGGTGTGATCTTTCTGCATCTGTGTGGGGCGTGATCTCTCTGTGTCTGTGTGGGCGTGATTTCTCTGTGTCTGTGTGGGCGTGATTTCTCTGTGTCTGTGTGGGCGTGATCTCTCTGCGTCTGTGTGGGGTGTGATATCTCTGCGTCTGTGTGGGGTGTGATATCTCTGCGTCTGTGTGGGGTGTGATATCTCTGCGTCTGTGTGGGGTGTGATCTCTCTGCGTCTGTGTGGGGTGTGATCTCTCTGCGTCTGTGTGGGGTGTGATCTCTCTGCGTCTGTGTGGGGTGTGATCTCTCTGCGTCTGTGTGGGGTGTGATCTCTCTGCGTCTGTGTGGGGTGTGATCTCTCTGCGTCTGTGTGGGGTGTGATCTCTCTGCGTCTGTGTGGGGTGTGATCTCTCCGTGTCTGTGTGGGGTGTGATCTCTCCGTGTCTGTGTGGGGTGTGATCTCTCCGTGTCTGTGTGGGGTGTGATCTCTCCGCGTCTGTGTGGGGCGTGATCTCTCCGCGTCTGTGTTGGGCGTGATCTCTCTGCGTCTGTGTCGGGTGTGATCTCTCTGCGTCTGTGTGATGTGTGATCTCTCTGTGTCTGGGTGTGTGTGTGTGTGATGTCCTGTGATTCACTGGTGTCCTGTCCGGGGTGTGTTTTTGCCTTTCACCCAATGCTTCCAGTTAGGCTCCAGTCCCCACTTTGACATGGTTAGAGATGAAGTGGTTACAGAGGATGAATGAATGAATTTATTCATATATTCATTGGTTAATTCGGTGCAGTCTGTAGCTATGTTCCATTGAGACTAGTCCTCGACACTGTCTTCATCTGACTGTAATTCTCTCTTCCCCCGTTTCTGCCTCCTGAAGTGAGAGGGAGTTTAAAGAGAGTTTAATTTTGGGGGTGAAAGTTCATGTGGAGAAGAGAATACAAACAGTGCTGAAAATATTCAGAACAATATTCAGAAAAAATGTTCAGACTGAAGTCTGTTATTAATGCCCCTCTGAATAATGTAAATAATGGAAAGTATTATTTTACTCATTAATCTCATTAAACTGATTCTGAGTCTGAAATCCACATTCTGTTTGAACTGTGCTGTATTTACTTTGCTTTGCAGACTGAATGTGTATAAACTCACCATGAATTCCTGTGAAGTTCACTTCTCTGCTCTGAAATCACCAAACTCCTCCCTGAAAGAGCTGGACCTCAGTGACACTGAGCTGCAGGAATCAGAAATGAAGCTGATCTCTGACCGACTGAAGAGTTCAAACAGTAAAGTGGAGATACTCAGGTGAGACAAGCTTTTTATCTTTTAATTTCTGACAGAAGTGTTTGAAATATCAGATTGTGGAGGTCTGACGGCGTGGCTCTGCTGCTTCAGCTTCATGATTCACTTTATATTTTACACACAGCACATGTTCACTATGTTCTTATTCTTATTTCATATTTTATGAGGCATTTTATTGAATGTGTCTCATCAAACCACACTCTCCAACACTATTTACTGAGATCTTCCACATTGATCTGGATTTATGGAGCTGTCGGTTCAGGAACGAGACGAAGGGACTGAAGCACATGCAGAGATGGAGATTTATTAAACAAGTCACGGGAACAAGAAATAAACAAAGGGAGCACAAATGACACAGACACAAAATGAAGGACAAACCAGGGACACAGAGAGGAGCTTATGAAGGAAAACACGATAGGAAACACCTGTGAACGCTCAGGACTCACAGGTGCAGGGCGTGGCTAGGAAACGAGCGGAAAAGACACCTGGCAAGAAAAACAGAACTGAACACGTGATCAAAACATGGCAAAGGACATAAACACAGGAGAACAGTCACAGATTATAACAGGAGTTAATAACGGGGACAGCCGTGGCCTTGAGGTTAGAGAAGTGAGCATGAGACCGGAAGGTTGCCGGTTAAATTTTTTAAGGAAAATTTCATTCACGGCTGAAGTGTCCTTAAGCAAGGCGCCCAACCCACGAACTGCTCCCCGGGCACTGAGGTG
>NW_027101274.1:0-19316 GCF_029633855.1 Hoplias malabaricus
TTTGTGTTGACTCATAAAACTGTTTTTACATCGCCAGTACAGTCTGACCATGTGGTAGGAAGGGATTGCACCTTAACAAATGCTGCGTTTGGTGCTCCAGTAAAATGTGAGGTACCACCTAAAGTGTTCCAAAAGGGTCATCATGATGGTGAGACACATGTTTGCTTCTATTGTTGTAAACCTGGACATTTGATCGCAGATTGTAAAGCTTGGCAAAAGAAACAAACAGCATTTCAATCCTAGATCAGGACCATGATTTGCAACCTGTTAAAATATTACGAGATACTGGGGCTGCTCAGTCATTTATTTTGGAAAGTGGGTTGCCATTCTCAGAAAAGATGTTTTGTGGGTCTTCTGTTTTAGTACAGGGCATTGAAATGGGTCATCTGCAAGTTCCCTTACACACAATTTATTTGAAGTCTAGTTTAGTTACAGGTCTAATAAAGGTTGCTGTGTGAGATAAGTTGCCAGTTGCAGGTGTTTCCCTCATTCTTGGGAATGATTTGGCTGGAGGAAAAGTGTTTCCTTTGCCAGAGGTGAGTGTGATGCCTGAAACTGGTGACATCGACCCAAAGTTTTTATCTTTGTTCCCCGGTTGTGTGGTAACACAGGCTCAAGCTCGTAAAATTCCAGAGGTACCCCTTTTAGGGACATTTATGGCACCTCAAGGTCCATCGGTAGTGAAGGCAAGTGGTGACAAAAAATTATTTGGGGAAGTGATTAAGACGGGGTTAAAAATTGGGAGAAAGCAGTTGATTGAAGCTCAGCAAGGTGATGCACCTTTAGCCTTGTGTTTTGCTAAAACTGTTCCGGAGGGGGATATAAATAAATCAGCGGTTGCTTATTATGTGAGTGATGGAATTTTAAAGTGAAAGTGGACACCTACAGGAACCTCTGATTTGGGTTGGAACACTATCAATCAGATCGTTATTCCGGAGGCTTATAGATGTCCTGTTTTGAGCCTAGCACATGAAAATGCATTTTCTGGGCATTTAGGGGTTACTAAGACTTATGACCGTATTTTGAGACATTTCTTTTGGCCAGGACTCAAGAGATGTTTAAAATTTGTCGTTCTTGTCACGTATGCCAACTTGTAGGTAAACCTAATCAGTCAATTCCATCAGCTCCCCTTCATCCAATACCGGTTATGGGGGAGCCTTTTGAGAAAATCATTCTGGATTGTGTGGGTCCATTGCCAAGGACAAAGGCAGGACATGAATATTTGTTGACAATATGTTCTGCTACTCGTTATCCTGAGGCTATTCCCTTACGCACCATCAGCTCCAAGGCAGTGGTCAAAGCTTTGGTGAAATTCTGCTCTACATTTGGGTTGCCCAAAGTTATTCGAACAGATCAGGGTTCCAATTTCATCTCTAAGATTTTTTTTCTCAAGTGATTAATGAGATGTCAATTAAACATCAAGTAGCTAGTGCTTATCACCCGGAATCACAAGGGGCATTAGAGCAGTTTCACCAAATGTTAAAGTCTATGCTGTGCAAATATTGCTTTGAATCAGGACGTGATTGGGATGAGGGAGTCCCTTTTCTTTTGTTTGCTTTACGGGAGGTTGTTCAGGAACGTCTGCATAATGCCTCTAAAGCTGCCATGGCTTCATTAACCACTGTTCAAGCTAAAATGAAATGTCATTTTGACAAAATATCTCTGGGTCAGCCTTACAGGCAAATTTTTCTTGTCCATATGTAATTGAATCCAAACTTAGTGAAACAGATTATGTGGTTAACACTCCCAACCGGAAAAGGAAAAGTCGCGTCTGCCATATTAATATGCTAAATGCCTATGTATGGCGTGGTCCTGTGGGATGCTGTGATGTGTTGCCTACTGTTAAAACCACTACTTCCACTGTTGCTGTTCTCCCGCTTGTGTATAACCCTGAAGAAGATGGGTTAACTTTGCGTAGTGTACCTCTTGTGCCTGCACGTTTATCCAATTCAGAGATTTTAGCTGATTTACCATCATACTTAATCCATTTATCTGAGAGTGATCATGAGGATGTGATAAATTTTATTCAATGTCACTTTGTTTTCAGATATTCCATCTCAGACGTCCCTTATGCATCATGACATAGATGTTGGTAATCACAGACCCATTAAACAAAATGCGTATCGGGTTAATCCAGTTAAAAGGAGTTTAATGCAAAAGGAAGTGGAATATTTGATGGACACAGGGTTTGCTGTTCCCAGCACAAGTTCTTGGCATTCTCCATGTATAGTGGTGCCGAAACCTGACGGGTCAGTGCGTTTCTGTACAGATTACAGGAGAGTTAATTCTATTACTACACCTGATTCGTTTCCACTTCCTAAAATGGAGGACTGTATTGATAGAGTTGGATCTGCAAAATTCGTTACGAAACTAGATTTACTAAAAGGTTCCTGCAAAGTACCATTAATCCAGCATGCCTCTGACATTTCTGCTTTTGTAACTCCTGATATTTTTCTACAATATACGGTTCTTCCTTTTGGGCTTAGAAATGCTCCTGCTACTTTTCAACGATTGATGAATCGTGTGTTGGTTGGTATAACCAATTGTGATGCGTATTTGGATGATATTGTCATTTATTCATCTAGGTGGGCTGACCATTTGCAAACTTTTAGAAGTGTTCATTCGGTTGCAGAATGTCTCCCTTACTTGGGTCATGAGGTTGGCCAAAAAAATTTCTAAAATTTCTGCCATTTTGGACTTTCCTGCCCCCACTAACCGGCGTGAGTTAAGGAGATTTTTTAGGAATGGCTGGTTTTTACCATGCATTTTGTAGAAACTTTTCTAGTCTAGTGTCTCCTCTTACTGACCTACTTCAAAAGGGTCAGCTATTCATGTGGTCTCCAGAGTGTAAGTTAGCTTTTGACTCTGTCAAAGCTGTTTTGTGTAATTCTCCAGTCCTTACTGCATCAAATTGAGGTACCTTTTTAAGCTTGAAGTAGATGCAAGTGGGACAGGTGCAGGGGCTTTGTTGCTACAGGAAGACTACCAAGGCATTGACCATCCTGTTTGTTGTTTTTTTTTTTTTTTTTTAAAAATCAACAAACATCAGTTACACTACATTACTATTGAAAAGGAAACGTTAGCTGTTTTGTGGGCTTTACAACATTTCGAAGTTTATGTTGGATCAAGTTCGGTGCCGATAGTGGTTTACACTGATCATAACCCTCTGGTCTTTCTTAATTGAATGAGCAATCATAATCGACGTCTTTTGAGATGGTCATTGTTGGTACAATCTTTCCCTCTAGAGATGCATCATAAAAAGGGAAGTGAAAATATTGTTGCTGATGCTTTGTCACGTGTTTAATTTTATACAGTTTCAAACATTGTTTGATTCTGTAGGCTGGGGGTGTTACGTCTAGTGACTTATTTGTGTGCTTTGTGTTTCTCTACTCTGAGTAAATGCCTCAGGTGCTGCTGCTGATTTTGCTGCTGGAACCGTGCTCTGGTTGGCTGACAGGATTAAGGCGGAACAGATATAAAGCCCTGCTGGTTGACTGAAAGAAGCTCCTCCTCTTCCTCCTTGTCATTGCTTCTTCCTGCCAGACTAAGGATTGTGTGTGTATGTTGACATGCTATTGTGTGTGATTCAGCTAACTAATGTAGTGTTAACTCAATAGTTATCCTACTAAATTGGAAGCTGTTGGGGGGTATAGCCTTGTTTCTTTTCCTTAAAGGGGTTGAATTGCTTCTGTTTGTTAGGGAGTTAGGTTATGTTTTTGTATTTTCTTAATTATTTTTGGTTAGGTAAGTTATATATGTTAGGTGGAAAGGGGTTTTGATTATTTTGGGCTTAGATCACCCCTGACGCTTTGCTTCCATTATAGCCTTGTAGTTAATAAAACATTTGGAGACTGGAGTCTTGTGACATTGTGTGGTTTTCTTGGTCTGGTGGGATTGAAGTGTGAGGAGTTAGGGGAGACTTTTTATTTTTATTTATGCAGCTTACCTAGACGGGGTGTGTCTGACTGTGGGTGTGTCTGACTGTGGGTGGGTGTGTGTGGGTGGGTGTGTGTGTGTGGGTGGGTGTGTCTGACGGTGTCTGTGTCTGACTGTGTGTGTGTGTGTGTGTCTGACTGTGACTGTGGGTGTCTGACTGTGTGTGTGTGTGTGACTGTGTGTGTGTGTGTGACTGTGTGTGTGTGTGTCTGACTGTGGGTGTGTGTGTGTGTCTGACTGTGGGGGTGTCTGACTGTGTGTGTGGGTGTGTCTGACTGTGGGTGTCTGACTGTGTGTGTGTGGGTGTCTGACTGTGGGTGTCTGACTGTGGGTGTCTGACTGGGTGTGTCTGACTGTGGGGGTGTATGTGTGTCTGACTGTGGGGGTGTGTGTGTCTGACTGTGTGTGTGTGTGTGTGTGTCTGACTGTGTGTGTGTGTCTGACTGTGTCTGTGACTGGGTGTGTGGGTGTCTGACTGTGGGTGTGTGACTGTGTGTGTGTGTGTCTGACTGTGTGTGTGTGTGTGTGTCTGACTGTGTGTGTGTTTCTGACTGTGGGTGTGTGTGTGTGAGTCTGACTGTGGGTGTGTGTGTGTGAGTCTGACTGTGGGTGTGTGTGGGTGTCTGACTGTGTGTGTGTGACTGTGTGGGTGTGGGTGTGTCTGACTGTGTGTGGGTGTGGGTGTGTCTGACTGTGTGGGTGTGTGTGTGTCTGACTGTGTGTGTGTGTGTGTGTCTGACTGTGGGTGTGTGTGTGTGTCTGACTGTGTGTGTCTGACTGTGTGTGTGTGTGTGTGTCTGACTGTGTGTGTGTCTGACTGACTGTGTGTGTGTGACTGGGTGTGTGTGTGTGTGTGTGTGTGACTGTGTGTGTGTGTGTGTGTGTGTGTCTGACTGTGTGTGTGTGTGTCTGACTGTGTGTGTGTGTCTGACTGTGTGTGTGTGTCTGACTGTGTGTGTGGGTGTGTCTGACTGTGTGTGTGTGGGTGTGTCTGACTGTGTGTGTGTGTGGGTGTGTCTGACTGTGTGTGTGGGTGTGTCTGACTGTGTGTGTGTGTGTGGGTGTGTCTGACTGTGTGTGTGTGTGGGTGTGTCTGTCTGTTTGTGTCTGTTTGTGTGTGTCTGTGTGTGTCTGTCTGTGTGTGTGTGTCTGACTGGGTGTGTGTGTGTCTGACTGACTGTGTGTGTGTGTGTGTGTGTGTGTCTGACTGTGTGTGTGTGTGTGAGGGTGTGTCTGACTGGGTGTGTGTCTGACTGGGTGTGTGTGTGTGTGAGTGTGTGTCTGACTGTGTGTGTGTCTGACTGCGTGTGTGTGGGTGTGTCTGACTGGGTGTGTGTGTGTGTCTGACTGACTGTGTGTGTGTGTGTGTGTGTGTGTGTCTGACTGGGTGTGTGTGTGTGTGTGTCTGACTGGGTGTGTGTGTGTGTGACTGACTGGGTGTGTGTGTGTGTGTCTGACTGTTTGTGGGTGTGTCTGACTGTGTGTGTGTGTGTGTGTGTGGGTGTGTCTGACTGGGTGTGTGTCTGACTTACTGGGGGTGTGTGTGTGTCTGACTGGGTGTGTTTGTGTGTGTGTCTGACTGTGTTTGTGTGTGTGTCTGACTGGGTGTGGGTGTGTCTGACTGTGTGTCTGACTGTGTTTGGGTGTGTCTGACTGGGTGTGTGTGTCTGACTGGGTGTCTGACTGTGTGTGTCTGACTGGGTGTGTGTGTGTGTGTCTGACTGGGTGTGTGTGTGTGTGTCTGACTGGGTGTGTGTGTGTGTGTCTGACTGGGTGTGTGTGGGTGTGTCTGACTGTGTGTGTGGGTGTGTCTGACTGTGTGTGTGGGTGTGTCTGACTGTGTGTGTGGGTGTGTCTGACTAGGTGTGTGTCTGACTTACTGGGTGTGTGGGTGTGTCTGACTGTGTGTGTGTGTGCTTGTCTGACTGTGTCTGACTGGGTGTGTGTGTGCTTGTCTGACTGTGTGTGTCTGACTGTGTCTGACTGGGTGTGTGTCTGACTGACTGGGTGTGTGTCTGACTGTGTCTGACTGGGTGTGTGTGTGTGTCTGACTGGGTGTGTGTGTGTGACTGGGTGTGTGTGTGTGTCTGACTGTGTCTGAGTGTGTGTGTGTGTCTGACTGTGTGTGTGTGTCTGACTGGGTGTGTCTGACTGTGTGTGAGTGTGTGTGTCTGTGTGTGTGTGTGTGTGTGTGTGTCTGTGTGTCTCTGACTGTGTGTGTATGTGTCTGACTGGGTGTCTGACTGTGGGTGTCTGACTGGGTGTTTGTGTGTCTGACTGTGTGTGTGTGTGTCTGACTGTGTGTGTGTGTGTCTGACTGGGTGTCTGACTGTGGGTGTCTGACTGGGTGTTTGTGTGTCTGACTGTGTGTGTGTGTTTTTGTGTGTGTGTGTCTGACTGTGTGTGTCTGACTGGGTGTCTGACTGTGTGTGTGTGTGTCTGTGTCTGTGTGTGTGTGGGTGTCTGACTGTGTCTGACTGGGTGTGTGTGTGTGTGTGTCTGATGGTGTGTGTGTGTGTGTCTGAGTGTGGGTGTGTCTGACTGGGTGTGGGTGTGTGTGTGTCTGACTGGGTGGGTGTGTGTCTGACTGTGTCTGACTGACTGGGTGTGTGTCTGACTGACTGTGTCTGACTGTGTGTGTGGGTGTGGGTGTGTCTGACTGGGTGTGGGTGTGTGTGTCTGACTGGGTGTGTGTGTGTGTGAGACTGGGTGTGTCTGACTGTGTGTGTGTGTGTGTGTCTGAGTGTGTGTGTGTGTGTCTGACTGTGGGTGTCTGACTGTGTGTGTGTGTGTGTGTGTCTGACTGTGTGTGTGTGTGACTGACTGGGTGTGTGTGTGTGTGTGTCTGGGTGTGTCTGACTGTGTGTGTGTGTGTGTGTCTGAGTGTGTGTGTGTGTGTGTGTCTGAGTGTGTGTGTGTGTGTGTCTGAGTGTGTGTGTGTGTGTGTCTGAGTGTGTGTGTGTGTGTGTCTGAGTGTGTGTGTGTGGGTGTGTCTGACTGTGTGTGGGTGTGTCTGACTGTGTGTGGGTGTGTCTGACTGGGTGTGTGGGTGTGTGTGACTGGGTGTGTGTGTGTGTGTGACTGACTGGGTGTGTGGGTGTGTCTGACTGGGTGTGTGGGTGTGTCTGACTGACTGTGAGTGTGTGTGTCTGACTGTGGGTGTGTGTCTGACTGACTGGGTGTGTGTGTGTCTGACTGGGTGTGTGTGGGTGTCTGACTGTGTGTGTGGGTGTGTCTGACTGTGTGTGTGGGTGTGTCTGACTAGGTGTGTGTCTGACTTACTGGGTGTGTGGGTGTGTCTGACTGTGTGTGGGTGTGTCTGACTGTGTGTGTGTGTGTGCTTGTCTGACTGTGTGTCTGACTGTGTCTGACTGGGTGTGTGTCTGACTGTGTCTGACTGTGTGTGTGTATGTGTCTGACTGTGGGTGTCTGACTGTGGGTGTCTGACTGGGTGTGTCTGACTGTGTGTGTGTCTGACTGTGTGTGTGTGTGACTGGGTGTGTCTGACTGTGTGTGTGTGTGACTGGGTGTGTCTGAGTGTGTCTGACTGTGTGGGTGTGTCTGACTGTGTGGGTGTGTCTGACTGTGTGTGTGTGTGTTTGTGTGTGTCTGACTGGGTGTCTGACTGTGGGTGTCAGACACAGTCAGACTCACACACACACAGTCAGACTCACACACACACACACACACTCAGACACAGTCAGACACACACACACCCAGTCAGAGTGTGTGTGTGTCTGAGTGTGTCTGTGTGTGTGTGTGTGTGTGTCTGACTGTGGGTGTCTGACTGGGTGTGTGTGTGTGTGTGTGTGTGTGTGTGTCTCTGACTGTGTGTGTGTGTGTCTGACTGGGTGTCTGACTGTGGGTGTCTGACTGGGTGTTTGTGTGTCTGACTGTGTGTGTGTGTTTGTGTGTGTGTGTGTCTGACTGTGTGTGTCTGACTGGGTGTCTGACTGTGTGTGTGTGTGTGTCTGACTGTGTCTGACTGGGTGTGTGTGTGTGTCTGACTGGGTGTGTGTGTGTCTGACTGGGTGTGTGTGTGTCTGACTGGGTGTGTGTGTGTCTGACGGTGTGTGTGTGTGTCTGTGTGTGTGTGTGTGTGTCTGACTGTGTCTGACTGGGTGTGTGTGTGTGTCTGACTGGGTGTGTGTGTGTCTGACTGGGTGTGTGTGTGTCTGACGGTGTGTGTGTGTGTCTGAGTGTGGGTGTGTCTGACTGGGTGTGTGTGTGTGTGTCTGACTGTGTGACTGGGTGTCTGTGACTGGGTGTGTCTGACTGTGGGTGTGTGTGTGTGTCTGACTGTGGGTGTGTGTGTGTGTCTGACTGTGGGTGTGTGTGTGTGTGTCTGACTGTGGGTGTGTGTGTGTGTCTGACTGTGGGTGTGTGTGTGTGTCTGACTGTGGGTGTGTGTGTGTGTCTGACTGTGGGTGTGTGTGTGTGTCTGACTGTGTGTGTCTGACTGTGGGTGTGTGTGTCTGACTGACTGTGTGTGTGTGACTGGGTGTGTGTGTGACTGTGTGTGTGTGTGTGTGTGTCTGACTGTGTGTGTGTGTGTCTGACTGTGTGTCTGACTGTGGGTGTGTCTGACTGTGTGTGTGTGGGTGTGTCTGACTGTGTGTGGGTGTGTCTGACTGTGTGTGTGTGGGTGTGTCTGACTGTGTGTGTGTGTGTCTGACTGGGTGTGTGTGTGTCTGACTGACTGTGTGTGTGTGTGTGTGTGTGTCTGACTGGGTGTGTGTGTGTGTGAGGGTGTGTCTGACTGGGTGTGTGTGTGTGTGAGTGTGTGTCTGACTGTGTGTGGGTGTGTGAGGGTGTGTCTGACTGTGTGTGTGTCTGACTGTGTGTGTGTGAGTGTGTCTGACTGGGTGTGTGTGTGTGTCTGACTGACTGGGTGTGTGTGTGTGTGTGTGTGTGTGTCTGACTGGGTGTGTGTGTGTGTGTGTGTCTGACTGGGTGTGTGTGACTGACTGGGTGTGTGTGACTGACTGGGTGTGTGTGTGTGTGTCTGACTGTTTGTGGGTGTGTCTGACTGTGTCTGGGTGTGTGTCTGACTGGGGGTGTGTGTGTGTGTGTCTGACTGGGTGTGTGTGTGTGTGTGTGTCTGACTGGGTGTGTGTGTGTGTGTGTGTCTGACTGGGTGTGTGTGTCTGACTGTGTGTCTGACTGTGTTTGGGTGTGTCTGACTGGGTGTGTGTGTCTGACTGTGTTTGGGTGTGTCTGACTGGGTGTGTGTGTCTGACTGTGTGTGTGTGTGTGTGTCTGACTGTGTGTGTGTGTGTGTCTGACTGGGTGTGTGTGTGTCTGACTGGGTGTGTGTGTCTGACTGACTGGGTGTGTGTGTGTGTGTCTGAATGGGTGTGTGGGTGTGTCTGACTGTGTGTGGGTGTGTCTGACTGTGTGTGTGGGTGTGTCTGACTAGGTGTGTGTCTGACTTACTGGGTGTGTGGGTGTGTCTGACTGTGTGTGGGTGTGTCTGACTGTGTGTGTGTGTGCTTGTCTGACTGTGTCTGACTGGGTGTGTGTGTGCTTGTCTGACTGTGTGTGTCTGACTGTGTCTGACTGGGTGTGTGTCTGACTGACTGGGTGTGTGTCTGACTGTGTCTGACTGGGTGTGTGTGTGTGTCTGACTGGGTGTGTGTGTGTGACTGGGTGTGTGTGTGTCTGACTGTGTCTGAGTGTGTGTGTGTGTCTGACTGTGTGTGTCTGAGTGTGTGTGTGTGTCTGACTGTGTGTGTCTGACTGTGTGTGTGTGTGTGTGTCTGACTGGGTGTCTGACTGTGGGTGTCAGACACAGTCAGACTCACACACACACAGTCAGACTCACACACACACAGTCAGACACACACACAGTCAGACACACACACACACCCAGTCAGAGTGTGTGTGTGTCTGACTGTGTGTTTGTGTGTGTCTGACTGTGTGTGAGTGTGTGTGTCTGTGTGTGTGTGTGTGTGTGTGTGTGTGTGTGTCTGACTGGGTGTGTGTGTGTGTGTCTGTGTGTCTCTGACTGTGTGTGTATGTGTCTGACTGGGTGTCTGACTGTGTGTGTCTGACTGTGTGTGTGTGTGTCTGACTGTGTGTGTGTGTGTCTGACTGTGTCTGTGTGTGTGTGTGTGTGTGTGTGTGTGTCTGACTGGGTGTCTGACTGTGGGTGTCTGACTGGGTGTTTGTGTGTCTGACTGTGTGTGTGTGTCTGACTGTGTGTGTCTGACTGGGTGTCTGACTGTGTGTGTGTGTGTCTGTGTCTGTGTGTGTGTGTGTGTCTGACTGTGTCTGACTGGGTGTGTGTGTGTGTCTGACTGTGTGTGTGGGTGTGTCTGACTAGGTGTGTGTCTGACTTACTGGGTGTGTGGGTGTGTCTGACTGTGTGTGGGTGTGTCTGACTGTGTGTGTGTGTGCTTGTCTGACTGTGTCTGACTGGGTGTGTGTGTGCTTGTCTGACTGTGTGTGTCTGACTGTGTCTGACTGGGTGTGTGTCTGACTGACTGGGTGTGTGTCTGACTGTATCTGACTGGGTGTGTGTGTGTGTCTGACTGGGTGTGTGTGTGTGACTGGGTGTGTGTGTGTGTCTGACTGTGTCTGAGTGTGTGTGTGTGTCTGACTGTGTCTGAGTGTGTGTGTGTGTCTGACTGTGTGTGTGTGTGTCTGACTGGGTGTGTCTGACTGGGTGTGTCTGACTGTGTGTGTGTGTGTGTGTCTGACTGGGTGTCTGACTGTGGGTGTCAGACACAGTCAGACTCACACACACACAGTCAGACTCACACACACACAGTCAGACACACACACAGTCAGACACACACACACACCCAGTCAGAGTGTGTGTGTGTCTGACTGTGTGTTTGTCTGTGTGTGAGTCTGTGTGTCTGTGTGTGTGTGTGTGTGTGTGTGTCTGACTGGGTGTGTGTGTGTGTGTCTGTGTGTCTCTGACTGTGTGTGTATGTGTCTGACTGGGTGTCTGACTGTGGGTGTCTGACTGTGTGTTTGTGTGTCTGACTGTGTGTGTGTGTGTCTGACTGTGTCTGTGTGTGTGTGTGTGTGTGTGTGTCTGACTGGGTGTCTGACTGTGGGTGTCTGACTGGGTGTTTGTGTGTCTGACTGTGTGTGTGTGTTTTTGTGTGTGTGTGTCTGACTGTGTGTGTCTGACTGGGTGTCTGACTGTGTGTGTGTGTGTCTGTGTCTGTGTGTGTGTGTGTGTGTCTGACTGGGTGTGTGTGTGTGTCTGATGGTGTGGGTGTCTGGGTGTGGGTGTGTGTGTGTCTGACTGGGTGTGTGTGTGTCTGACTGTGTCTGACTGACTGGGTGTGTGTCTGACTGACTGGGTGTGTGTGTGTGTCTGACTGTGTGTGTGGGTGTGTGTGTGGGTGTGTCTGACTGGGTGTGGGTGTGTGTGTCTGACTGGGTGTGTGTGTGTGTGAGACTGGGTGTGTCTGACTGTGTGTGTGTGTGTGTGTGTGTGTCTGAGTGTGTGTGTGTGTGTCTGACTGTGGGTGTCTGACTGGGTGTGTGTGTGTGTGTCTGACTGGGTGTGTGTGTGTGTGTGTCTGACTGTGTGTGTGTGTGTGTGACTGACTGGGTGTGTGTGTGTGTGTGTCTGGGTGTGTCTGACTGTGTGTGTGTGTGTGTGTCTGACTGTGTGTGTGTGTGTGTGTCTGAGTGTGTGTGTGTGTGTGTCTGACTGTGTGTGTGTGTGTGTCTGACTGGGTGTGTGTGTGTGTGTGACTGACTGGGTGTGTGTGTGTGTGTCTGACTGTGTGTGGGTGTGTCTGACTGTGTGTGGGTGTGTGTGTGTGTGGGTGTGTCTGACTTACTGGGTGTGTGTGTGTGTCTGACTGGGACTGGGTGTGTGTGTGTGTCTGACTGGGTGTGTGAGTGTGTCTGACTGACTGTGAGTGTGTGTGTCTGACTGTGGGTGTGTGTCTGACTGTGGGTGTGTGTCTGACTGACTGGGTGTGTGTGTGTCTGAATGGGTGTGTGTGTGTGTCTGACTGTGTGTGTGTGTGTGTCTGACTGTGTGTGTGGGTGTGTCTGACTAGGTGTGTGTCTGACTTACTGGGTGTGTGGGTGTGTCTGACTGTGTGTGGGTGTGTCTGACTGTGTGTGTGTGTGCTTGTCTGACTGTGTGTCTGACTGTGTGTCTGACTGTGTCTGACTGGGTGTGTGTCTGACTGTGTCTGACTGGGTGTGTGTCTGACTGTGTCTGACTGTGTGTGTGTATGTGTCTGACTGGGTGTGTCTGACTGGGTGTGTCTGACTGTGTGTGTGTCTGACTGGGTGTGTCTGACTGTGTGTGTGTCTGACTGGGTGTGTCTGACTGTGTGTGTGTGTGACTGGGTGTGTCTGAGTGTGTGTGTGTCTGACTGGGTGTGGGTGTGTCTGACTGTGTGTGTGTGGGTGTGTCTGACTGGGTGTGGGTGTGTCTGACTGGGTGTGGGTGTGTCTGACTGTGTGTGTGTGGGTGTGTCTGACTGTGTGGGTGTGTCTGACTGTGTGTGTGTGTGTTTGTGTGTGTCTGACTGGGTGTCTGACTGTGGGTGTCAGACACAGTCAGACTCACACACACACAGTCAGACTCACACACACACAGTCAGACACACACACACACACACTCAGACACAGTCAGACACACACACACCCAGTCAGAGTGTGTGTGTGTCTGAGTGTGTGTGTGTCTGTGTGTGTGTGTGTGTGTGTGTGTCTGACTGTGGGTGTCTGACTGGGTGTGTGTGTGTGTGTGTGTGTGTGTGTGTCTCTGACTGTGTGTGTGTGTGTCTGACTGGGTGTCTGACTGTGGGTGTCTGACTGGGTGTTTGTGTGTCTGACTGTGTGTGTGTGTTTGTGTGTGTGTGTGTCTGACTGTGTGTGTCTGACTGGGTGTCTGACTGTGTGTGTGTGTGTCTGTGTCTGTGTGTGTGTGTGTGTGTGTGTCTGACTGTGTCTGACTGGGTGTGTGTGTGTGTCTGACTGGGTGTGTGTGTGTGTCTGACTGGGTGTGTGTGTGTCTGACGGTGTGTGTGTGTGTCTGAGTGTGGGTGTGTCTGACTGGGTGTGGGTGTGTGTGTGTCTGACTGGGTGTGTGTGTGTCTGACTGTGTCTGACTGACTGGGTGTGTGGGTGTGTGTGTGGGTGTGTCTGACTGGGTGTGGGTGTGGGTGTGTCTGACTGTGTGTGTGTGTGGGTGTGTGTGTGTGTCTGACTGTGTGTGTGTGTGACTGTGTGTGTCTGACTGTGTGTGTGTCTGAGTGTGTGTGTGTGTGTCTGACTGTGTGTGTGTGTGTGTCTGAATGTGTGTGTGTCTGAATGTGTGTGTCTGACTGGGTGTGTCTGACTGGGTGTCAGACTGTGGGTGTCTGACTGGGTGTGTGTGTGTGTGTGTGTCTGAGTGTGTGTGAGTGTGTGTGTGTCTGTGTGTGTGTGTGTGTGTGTGTCTGACTGGGTGTCTGACTGTGGGTGTCTGACTGGGTGTGTGTGTGTGTGTCTGTGTGTCTCTGACTGTGTGTGTATGTGTCTGACTGGGTGTCTGACTGTGGGTGTCTGACTGGGTGTTTGTGTGTCTGACTGTGTGTGTGTGTGTCTGACTGGGTGTCTGACTGTGGGTGTCTGACTGGGTGTCTGACTGTGGGTGTCTGACTGGGTGTTTGTGTGTCTGACTGTGTGTGTGTGTTTGTGTGTGTGTGTGTCTGACTGTGTGTGTCTGACTGGGTGTCTGACTGTGTGTGTGTGTGTCTGTGTCTGTGTGTGTGTGTGTGTCTGACTGTGTCTGACTGGGTGTGTGTGTGTGTCTGACTGGGTGTGTGTGTGTGTCTGACTGGGTGTGTGTGTGTGTCTGACTGGGTGTGTGTGTGTGTCTGAGTGTGGGTGTGGGTGTGTCTGACTGGGTGTGGGTGTGTGTGTGTCTGACTGGGTGTGTGTGTGTCTGACTGTGTCTGACTGACTGGGTGTGTGTCTGACTGACTGGGTGTGTGTGTGTGTCTGACTGTGTGTGTGGGTGTGTGTGTGGGTGTGTCTGACTGGGTGTGGGTGTGTGTGTCTGACTGGGTGTGTGTGTGTGTGAGACTGGGTGTGTCTGACTGTGTGTGTGTGTGTGTGTGTCTGAGTGTGTGTGTGTGTGTCTGACTGGGTGTGTGTGTGTGTGACTGACTGGGTGTGTGTGTCTGGGTGTGTCTGACTGTGTGTGTGTGTGTGTCTGAGTGTGTGTGTGTGTCTGACTGTGTGTGTGTGTGTGTGTGTCTGACTGTGTGTGTGTGTGTGTCTGACTGGGTGTGTGTGTGTGTGTGACTGACTGTGTGTGTGTGTGTGTCTGACTGTGTGTGTGTGTGTGTGGGTGTGTCTGACTGGGTGTGTGTCTGACTTACTGGGTGTGTGTGTGTGTCTGACTGGGACTGGGTGTGTGTGTGTGTCTGACTGGGTGTGTGGGTGTGTCTGACTGTGTGTGTGTGTGTGTGTGTCTGACTGTGTGTGTGTGTGTGTCTGACTGGGTGTGGGTGTGTCTGACTGTGTGTCTGACTGTGTTTGGGTGTGTCTGACTGGGTGTGTGTGTGTGTGTGTGTCTGACTGGGTGTGTGTGTGTCTGACTGGGTGTGTGTGTCTGACTGACTGGGTGGGTGTGTGTGTGTCTGACTGACTGGGTGTGTGTGTGTGTGTCTGAATGGGTGTGTGGGTGTGTCTGACTAGGTGTGTGTCTGACTTACTGGGTGTGTGGGTGTGTCTGACTGTGTGTGGGTGTGTCTGACTGTGTGTGTGTGTGCTTGTATGACTGTGTGTGTCTGACTGTGTCTGACTGTGTCTGACTGGGTGTGTGTCTGACTGTGTCTGACTGTGTGTGTGTATGTGTCTGACTGTGGGTGTCTGAATGTGTCTGACTGTGTGTGTGTGTGTGTGTCTGACTGGGTGTGTCTGACTGTGTGTGTGTGTGACTGGGTGTGTCTGAGTGTGTGTGTGTCTGACTGGGTGTGGGTGTGTCTGACTGTGTGTGGGTGTGTCTGACTGTGTGGGTGTGTCTGACTGTGTGTGTTTGTGTTTGTGTGTGTCTGACTGGGTGTCTGACTGTGGGTGTCAGACACAGTCAGACTCACACACACACAGTCAGACTCACACACACACAGTCAGACACACACACACACACACACTCAGACACAGTCAGACACACACACACCCAGTCAGAGTGTGTGTGTGTCTGACTGTGTGTGAGTGTGTGTGTGTCTGTGTGTGTGTGTGTGTGTGTGTGTCTGACTGTGGGTGTCTGACTGGGTGTGTGTGTGTGTGTGTGTGTGTGTCTCTGACTGTGTGTGTGTGTGTCTGACTGGGTGTCTGACTGTGGGTGTCTGACTGGGTGTTTGTGTGTCTGACTGTTTGTGTGTGTGTGTGTCTGACTGTGTGTGTCTGACTGGGTGTCTGACTGTGTGTGTGTGTGTCTGTGTCTGTGTGTGTGTGTGTGTGTCTGACTGTGTCTGACTGGGTGTGTGTGTGTGTCTGACTGGGTGTGTGTGTGTCTGACGGTGTGTGTGTGTGTCTGAGTGTGGGTGTGTCTGACTGGGTGTGGGTGTGTGTGTGTCTGACTGGGTGTGTGTGTGTCTGACTGTGTCTGACTGACTGGGTGTGTGTCTGACTGACTGGGTGTGTGGGTGTGGGTGTGGGTGTGTCTGACTGGGTGTGGGTGTGTCTGACTGGGTGTGTGTGTGTGTGTGTGTGGGTGTGTGTGTGTGTCTGACTGTGTGTGTGACTGTGTGTGTGTGACTGTGTGTGTCTGACTGTGTGTGTGTCTGAGTGTGTGTGTGTGTGTCTGTGTGTGTCTGTGTGTGTGTGTGTGTGTCTGAATGTGTGTGTGTCTGAATGTGTGTGTGTCTGACTGTGTGTGTCTGACTGTGTGTGTCTGACTGGGTGTCAGATTGTGGGTGTCTGACTGGGTGTGTGTGTGTGTGTGTGTGTCTGAGTGTGTGTGTGTGTGTGTGCGTGTCTGACTGTGTCTGACTCTGTGTGTGTGTGTCTGACTGTGTGTGTGTGTGTGTGTGTGTGTGTGTCTGACTGTGTCTGACTGTGTGTGTCTGACTGTGTCTGACTGTGGGTGTCTGACTGGGTGTGTGTGTGTGTGTCTGAGTGTGTGTGTGTGTGCGTGTCTGACTGTGTGTCTGACTGTGTGTGTGTGTGTGTCTGACTGGGTGTCTGACTGGGTGTGTGTGTGTGTGTCTGACTGTGTGTGTGTGTGTGTGTGTGTGTCTGACTGTGTGTGTGTGTGTGTGTCTGACTGTGTGTGTGTGTGTGTGTCTGACTGTGTGTGACTGGGTGTGTCTGACTGTGTGTGTGTGTGTGTCTGACTGTGTGTGTGTCTGAGTGTGTGTGTGTGTGTGTCTGAGTGTGTGTGTGTGTGTGTCTGACTGGGTGTGTGTGACTGGGTGTGTCTGACTGTGTGTGTGTGTGTCTGACTGTGTGTGTGTATGTCTGACTGTGAATGTGTGTGTCTGACTGGGTGTGGGTGTGTGTGTGTCTGACTGGGTGTGTGTGTGTGTGTGTGTCTGACTGGGTGTGGGTGTGTCTGACTGTGTGTGTGTGTGTGTGTGTGTGTGTCTGACTGTGTGTATGTGTGTGTGTGGGTGTCTGACTGGGTGTGTGTGTGTGTCTGACTGTGTGTGTGTGTGACTGGGTGTGTCTGACTGACTGTGTGTGGGTGTGTGTCTGACTGACTGTGTGTGGGTGTGTCTGACTGTGTGTGTGTGGGTGTGTCTGACTGGGTGTGGGTGTGTCTGACTGTGTGTGTGTGTGTGTCTGACTGGGTGTGGGTGTGTCTGACTGTGAGTGTGTGTGTCTGACTGTGAGTGTGTGTGTCTGACTGTGTGTGTCTGACTGGGTGTCAGACTGTGGGTGTCTGACTGTGGGTGTCTGACTGGGTGTCTGAGTGGGTGTGTGTGTCTGAGTGGGTGTGTGGGTGTGTGTGTGTGTCTGTGTGTGTGTGTGTGTGTCTGACTGTGTGTGTGTCTGAGTGTGTTTGTGTGTCTGAGTGTGTGTGTGTGTCTGACTGTGTCTGACTGTGTGTGTCTGACTGTGTCTGACTGTGTGTGTCTGACTGTGTCTGACTGTGTGTGTCTGACTGTGTCTGACTGTGGGTGTCTGACTGTGGGTGTCTGACTGGGTGTGTGTGTGTGTGTGTGTGTCTGAGTGTGTGTGTGTGTGTGTGTGCGTGTCTGACTGTGTGTGTGTGTGTGTGTCTGACTGGGTGTGTCTGACTGTGTGTGTGTGTGTGTGTCTGACTGTGTGTGTGTGTGTGTGTGTGTGTGTCTGACTGTGTGTGTGTGTGTGTGTCTGACTGTTTCTGAATGTGTCTGACTGTGTGTGTTTGTTTATATTACATGGTGGGGTCCGCAACCTGTTAGCACACTCACGGTGTGGGGACCAAAAACATGGTGGGGACCGGTTTGCTGGTCCCCACAATGTTTTCAGCCAAAATGGGTCAGCTGACTCAGGAGGCCATGCTGATATGGGTGGTGCAGTTTTTTTTTGGGCCCCCATGCTTCACACAAACCTGACAGCCGTGTGTCTCATCTGTGTGTGACTCTGCTCACCACGCCCCCGGTGGCACTCGGTGGTATTGCATGAACACACAGATCGTGGGGGTCCGTACACACTTCACTACTGCGTCTACGCAACACTGACAGTGACTCATATTAAATGAACTAGGGTCCTTTAAACACTGCATTAATGGCTCCTTCTCCAAGGTAAACACAAATAAAACACCGTACACAACTAGTTAGTCTTTTAAACATAGAAAATAATCTTAACAAGAAATGTACATGGACATACATTTAGTTACAAAATATTAATCCTGGTGTAGTATATTGTAAGTTAGTGAGGAGGCGAATTAAATTGTTTAAATTAAAACTTTTAGTTCAAACATCAGCGTTATAAAGTCTTTAATGGTGACACGTTCAACAGTAAAATACATATACGTGTAAATATAGTCCACTCTTTATGTATTAAAATAGCTCAGCCGAACATTTGGTTGAAGATAATGGCTCTGTGTAATGGAAGCGAATATAAAATGGCGGTTTGTAGTTTTCACCGTTCTACATTGAATGAAGGAAAAGCAACTCGGAACTACAAAGGAACTACACTTCCCATAATCCCTCTGTTCCACGAAGAGTCTGCGGGCCGTGCACAGGACGAGCTGAAAGGTAATAAACAACGGCTTAAATATATGGCTTTACTCGGTAATGTAACGCTTATTTTAGTCGTATTTATGTGTGTATATAGAGAGAATGGGAGTTATTAAGCTGTTTTAAATGATTTAAAGGGCTATATTTCCGTGCGAGAGTAGTGCAGAGAGAAAGAGGCCCGTGAAATGTGACGTTAAAAGCTTTCGTGCTTTAGCTAACGCTATACTGGATATAGAGAGAATATTCGGCTGGTTTTGTAAAATTAAGTTTTTAAAGGACTCTGTTTCCATGAATGCGTGTTGGAGACAGAGAGACAGTTACTTCAGCTGTTTACATTATAGAGGCCAGTTAGAGGCAAGTGTTTAAGGCGACGCTTCATTTGTAAAGGTTTAATATTGAGAGTAAACGTGATATTTTATTAGAATCATATAATCAGAGTTTTATTAAAACTGTATTTTCAGTGCATTCACTTGAGAAAGTGCCAATATGTGGGTTTTTGTAATTAGTTTAAATCACGTAAAATTGCTTTGAGATGTTAAAAATCTGCAAATCTAAAACAATGTGTTTGACAGTGTAGCCTATGATTATATTTGCAACTCCTTCATTTGAAAATCAGTGAGCATTTGGTGTGTACTATAAGCCTGACTTGCTTGTAACATTTGGTTTGTTTGTATTAGTTTACTTTTAGGGAGAGAGAGATTTTGGAGAGGGAGACGGCAGAAGCCGTTCCTGGGCAGGTGGAAAGAGGAAAAGGGAAAGATCTGGGAGGAGAAAAAGGAGAGTAATACACTGACCCCTCGACTGATCTGCATCTAAGCTCAGAATACGAGAAATGTTTATTCACATTTAGATGTATACTTACAGTAAGTGAGTGAATGAATTACTGTTCCTCCATAGCTCCAGACTAACCTTAACATGCTCCCTATTCTCCTCACAAACATTCATCAGTTCCTCAAAGTACTCCTTCCACCTTCAAATATCATCTCTTCATTAGTCTGCACAATACCTTCTACATTCATTATCATCCTAACATGCTGTACATCCTCACATCCTGTTCCTCTCTCATCTCGCCAGTCCATACATGTCTTTTATTCTAACCTCACTATCCATATTCTCATACAACTTTTCACGTGCATTTTCCCTAGCCTTTGTCACTTCTCCGTTTGCTTGATGCTGCATTTTTTTGTATTTCTTTAGACATCTCTCTTGAGATTCCAATTCTATTTTATCGACCAC
>NW_027101275.1:0-11098 GCF_029633855.1 Hoplias malabaricus
TTCAGGAACCCGTTCTCTCATGATTTCCACAATCCCCCAATACCCCACACACCTCTTGCAGATATTACCATGTGATAAAGCAGGGTACTGCCCAACCCCGTCACTCACTGACTGAGGCCATGATACACTGCCCGCATTTTGAAGCAAACTCTTGATTTTACAGGACAGTAATCAACAAAACTAGACCCTTAGGATGAAACTTTATTAAAACTTTACTGAAGGTCTGTAATGTGAACATCACTAACGATTGTATTTTAAAAGCATGTTATGCAAATAACCGTGCTTGAATTAAAGACCTTAATTTGCATCTGATTAGCGCATAACTGACAGCGTTTCATCCCTGTGTAGGTCCTTGAAAAACACTGAATGACTTGTCGGTGTAATGACTGTGTATTAGCGCTAATATGAGTTTAATGAGAGTTTGATTAGTCACTAATACTTTAAGATGTGTTCCGTAATGAGTTTTACACTTTAAGTCATCAGTAATACAAAGCTTTTAAAGAGCGACACAGGTTTACAGTGAGTTCATTTGCATTCGGTTCCTCACAGCAGCAAATATTGAAAACACAATTTGTTTGAATGAAGCGATGTTACGTTAGAATGCGAGATGCAGATTGACTCGATGTAAATGCGGTTAGCACTTTTTCAGCGTCTGATTAGAATAAAGGAACACATCTTGAAGAATTAGACTTAATGAACACTTATTAGACACGTCTTAAACTCTTATTAACTCTAATGCAGCAACCTCCAGGCCTCACACGGTGAGAGAGCTGTATAGGACTGTAGTGTTAATTATATATGAAGATGTGAATGTAGGTGATGATTACTCCATAGTGAATTGTTTGTTGAGCATTGTTAGGACAGATGGCGCTGTTTGTAGGGTCACTAATTCACTCCTGACTGAGCAAAGGACATGACTTCAATCAGTTCCTCAGGTGTGCGCCTTACAATGACGTTTTGCCCGTCTTTTTAGTCCGTTTTCTCTGACAGATCTGGTTATTAGTTTTTGGCTGTTATTTTTTTGATCACTGATTTCACCCACTACTGTGCAGGAAAGAGTCCAGTCTTTAAAAGTCAGTGTACCATGGCCATTCAACATGGACACCTTCGTCTGTTCCCACTCTCTCCAGGACCCTTCACTAAATTTTGCACCGTCACAGCTTCGCTCGTCCCCACACAGCTCCAAAGACGAGCCCCGCAGTGCAGTCAGGAGTCAGAGAGGAGCAGGTTTAAAGCTGTTTATCTGGAAGGAAATATTTATTTAAAAGAATACTAACATTGGAGTAAACATGATGTAAAGAGGCTATGCATTAGTTTAACCATTTACAGACCAGTTTCTCCAGGCGTCATTCCCGGCCTGTGCTGAACATCCCACAGCGTAGCAGTGACTGAGGGATGCTGTGTTTTGGCATTTTCAGAATATATATTTACTCTGGAAGAGCAATGTTGTTTGGGACCACTGGCCTTCATTCTGACTCTGCAAATAAAGTTGGACTGCTCGAGGTAAAGAAGACGACGAAAAATCACTTCCATTAATATCTTTAGGGGACTTGCTTTTCTTCACGTAGACCATCTGTGGAAGTGAACACCCAAATGCAGAGCAGTGAGCGATTCTTCACACACACTGGGGGCAATCTAGAATCAAACTTTAATTCCCATATCGCTGTGTCCATTAACAACAGCAAACAAACCAAACTTACTACCTTTGGAACTAATAATTCTATTTATTAAATTAATGACATACAAATGAAATTATAATAAATAATGATTATTACGCTGTTGTACAGAATAAACCCTGCACAGTGCCCAGATTAAAGTTTTAAGTCAGTATCCCTCTGGGTTTTTGCTCAGCACTGCATGTTGGTTCAATTGGCACCACCTTTGGGGCCATGCGTTAGTATTGAGGGCTGGTCCTAGACCAGATGCAGTTCTTTAAATGGATTTGGACTGAAGAGAATATCAACAGCAGCACCGATCCCTGATCAGCAGCGTGATGAGTCTGATGCTTGTGCTCCCAGGGCTCAGGTTCAGTATCAGGTCACTACTCAGCCATCCTCTCTGCCTTTTACCTGTACAATATTGTGAATACTGTGCTATGGAAACTGAACTCATGCATAGAAATGACTTGATGCTTTAAACATATCAAACCAACTGAAATTAGACCTAGGGTAGAGGGGTTACGGGTTTTAAGAGATCTGAAATTCTAGAGAGAATGTTTAAGAAAAAAAAAAGAAAAAAAACATGCACCAGGACGTCCACGTGCGGTAAGCGTGGTTCTCTTAATGAAGACGCCACACTAAATATATGTAATTTACATATGTCATGTTTCTTTCTACCAAAGTAGAGTCAGTGATGGTATTTTTTAAAAAACACCAGTTGTGATTTTAATATTTTCATAATGCACATATGAATAACCCTGAATTATAATGATGTAGCCTTTGTATAGTCCCGTATGGTCCTACTATGCATGATCTGAAGCTGTGGAATGGTCAAGGAGGTCCGTATGCATTTATGGTCTTTTGCAAATTGCTTAAATAAACTTATACTTACAGCATGCCCTCTGTTTGAGTTGTGTTTTTAACCTACTCCAACAAGAAACCTCCAGACTGTTCCCTGAAATGAGGGATGTTCATCAAAAGTTTCTCTTTTCTGTTCAGCTTCTGCTCCTCAGAGGAGTCGTACCTAACATTGCTGGGTTGGATTAGATTTGCATTCTGCCTCGTATGAACGAGTGAGGTCGTAGTACTGATGTTGATTAGTTCTGCATCACAATTACCACATCATCCCAGAGACACTGAAAGATGCTCCAGAGAACACTGTTTAACAGCTGAATATCAGGAGGCTTTATTAAACATAATATTCACCCTGGTGAGTTGGAGCTCATGTGCAGCTGCTCCAAAGTTTATTTTCCCAGTTAGGAAAGGTGTGTCTAACAGAGTGGATGACGAGTAGACAGTGTTAAAAACTCCAGCAGCACTGCTGTGTCTGATCCACATGTACCAAAGCGACACACCCATATCAGTCTGCTCTGTAATGTTCCTACAGGGGTCCAGACCAATGAATGTTGGGTAAACAGAGGTGAACAATGTAAGCAGTACTGTGTTCTGAACGTATGCTGCATTTATGTAGAATGCAGAGACCTTAAAACTGTACCGCCTCCTCATCCGAGTCTCTCCAATCACAGTGCTGGACCTTCACCTGGTGTGTTCTCCCCTAGTCTACATGGGTTTCCTCTGGGTGCTCCAGTTTTCTCCCACGGTCCAAAAATACACTGGTAGGACTGGCTTCTCAAAAGTATGTGAGCGTGTGTCACCTTGTGAAACACTGGCGCCCCCTCCAATGTGTGTTCCTGCCTTGTGCCCAGTGATTCCGTGTAGGCTCTGGACCCACTGTGACCCTGAACTGTATAAGCGGTTACAGACAATGAATGAAAGAGATCATACTTCCCATTTAATCTCCAGATTACAAATATTCATTCACCTCTTCCTCTGGAGAAGAATATGTAATGGATCTTTAGGGAACACAACTGGACTTTAACACCACTGCTGTACCTTTAAAAAGGTACGTTTACACAGCTTGTATATTTACTGATACCAATGATGTACCTCTATTGTAAATTTGTTTTCCTGGAGGTGTGTGTTCACTTGTGCAGTAGGTGTAGAAATCTGTCCCCTTTAAATTACAAAATGATTTGTAAAAAATGTACGAATGTGGTACATCACTGCCATCTACAGGCCACAAGTCAAAAGAAATAAAAGATAAATAATTTTATTGTGTTTAAGTGAAGTCCGAGAGCAAACGGCGATCGTAAACAGTTTTGGAGTTTCTCTTTCACTGAAACCACCTTAAAAATTAAAACGAAGGGATGTAATGTAAATGTAAGTGTAGCTGTCTTATTACAGTAATGTAGAACTGTCTTATTAACAGTCATAAGCATTCCCTCATTCAGTGCCATGAATGTAAAAGGTAAACTAATGTGTTTATACAACACTGATTTCAGTAATTCACGCAGTTTCTGTAACAGCTCCATCCTGTTCAGGTTCGTGGGGGGTCCAGAGTCTACCTAGAATCACTTGAACAGATGAAGCACACCCTGGTCATAGCACCACTCCATCACCGGTCTTTACACACTCACACCTGTGGAGAACCGGCCAATCCATCTACCTGCATGTGTTTTTGGACTGGGAGGAAACCCACAAGGACACTGGGAGAACACACAAGTCTCAAGGATTCGAACCCAGAACACCAGGACCCTGCAACTGTGTGGCAGCAACACGACCTGCAGCACCACCATGCCTTTTCACAGAAGGAAAATAATAATTAAAAAAAACATTAAAATAGATATCAGTGTGTTTCCATGAGTTTGAAGTGCAAAATTGCACACAGGAGGTTGTTATATAAAGCTTTTTTTAAAGAGTAAGTGCAGGTATAAAAGTCTTGCTTCTTTATTATTTGTATAAATACGGTAATTACCTGTAAAATCCACTGGATGTTTTGTTATTTATAATGTGTATGAGTTCAAACTTACTGTAGAATATAAAGTGACGCTCACCCCTGGGTTTGTGGTGCCATGGGCTGGACTTGCACCTTGCCTAGTGTGTACACCTGAATTAGTTCAGGATGGGATCTGGATTCACCACCACCTTTAGTGTAGTTAATATTTATTAATATTTTGAAAACTGACCACGCTCAAAGTAGCAAGATCACAGGAGGATTCCAGTGCAGTAAGTCAGATTCAGAGAGAAGAGAACAGCTGTGTAACCTGTTCAGTTTAATGCAGACTTAATCAGAAAACACAGAATGAGCTCGCTCAGCTTCCTCAGGTCACATCGATGCTGCTGGATTAGTCACTTTCCCCATAAAAAGAACATTCTTTGATTTCCGGTCAACCACAAACATCATAAATGGATGATTAAAGTCGAGAATTGGAGTAAAAGTCCATGACAAAGGCCTGAAACCCAGTCCAGTCACAGCAGTTGCAGTAGCTCCAGTTTCATCCACATCCAGAGTGGCCTTATGCACAGCCTGAGGAAGAAAAAAAATGGGAGATCCCTTTGAACAGTTACAGAAACATTCTGCTGGTTGACCAAATAGCACAGTGCCTTATTTACATTTCTGTTTTTTGGCACCTACAGGAGCTTTTATGATGTCCCATAAGAATTAATATGGAGCTTCTTGTTGACTTTGATGCACTCAACGGCCCTCTCTAACTTTACGCGGTCCCTAAATTCTACCATCATGGAATATCTAGAATGGAAGATATTTCATTAACTGACTTTTGTAATGCTAGCATACAGTTGCAGACCCATGCTCAAATTCAGTGAGGTCATTTGATCATTTTATTCTTTCATACATATTTGTAAAATCAGACTGCACGAATAGGGGGAATACTTTATACCCATGTGGCAATAGGACTGAATGAAGCCCCTGTATGCAATTATTAGGTCCCAATAATTTTGTCTATACAGTGTAGATTATGCATTACTAGCTATGCACTTGACTCTCTTACCTCAGAAACATAAGCATCCACTTTAGAAGAAATCCCAGTGAAGTTAGCTTTCTTTTTAAACATATCCGTCATTCCCATTCCTTTCAGAATGTCTTTCAGGGAATATGATGTTTTTAGGGACAGCTTAGGGATGTAGATCTCATATTTTCTGCTGAAACATATGCAAAATACCATTTATACACTTCATATTTAATACCTTATGTGTTCTAGAGTGGATCCCCTCCCCGGATCACCACCTTAACGTGGTGGAGGGGTTTGCTTGCCTGCGTGAGCCTAGGAGCTATGTTCTCTGGGGCAGTAGCCCCTGGTAGAGTCTCCCAAGGCAAATTGGTCCTAGGTGATGGGCCAGACAAAGAGTGATCCATAAAGACAAGGATGAAGAGACTAAGAACATGGACACAGCTTCCCTTGCCCGGAGTAGGGTTACCGGGGCCTGTGGTGGAAAATTATGACAGAAACAAGAAAGCTGAGTCTCTGAGTCGGCTTCAAGTAAAAGAACAATTTATTAACGGAGAGAGGGTGCTGCGCACAACACTGTTACCTCTCTGTCTGACCGTTTCTCAACCAGCGTCTCTTATACCTGGAACTCCTTTTGAAGTTACCATCTGTTTGCTCTTTTACATTTCAATCACCTTTTAATGTATCCTGCTCCCAGTATGACTCCAAGTCTTTTATCATTTGTTTTTTACTCTTTTGTATTTCTAACACCTTTCCAGACGTGCTCTGTGCATCCCCCTCTACCCATTTGGTCTCAGTTATCTCCCCTCTGTGGTCTGGAGACAAAAGGAGTTGATTGAACGGAAGATGTCGATATGCTGTTATTTGAAACACACACACACACACACAAGTCTGCTGTTTCACACAGAGAATTAGGAATAAAACAGTTTCAGTTACACAAGCATGCATGGTCATGGCTGATTAAAAATATCTCTATTGATTATGAATCATTTCAATGAACAAATTCCATCACAGGCCTCACCCTGGAGCCAGGTGGGGGGGAGGGGCTCCTTGGTGAGCGCCTGGTGGCAGGACTTTCACTCATGGGGTCTGGCTGGGCTCAGCCCGAAGGAGTCACATGAGTCCACTCTCCCATGGGCCCACCACCTGTCGGGGAGGTAGTAATCTGGGTCTGGTGCATTGTGGATCGGGTGGCAGCCGGGGTTAGGGGCCCTGGCGTTCTGATCCTTGGTTACTGAAAGTGGCTTTTGGAACATGGAACGTAATCTCTCTGGTGGGAAAAGAGCCTGAGCTGGTGTGCAAGGTTGAGAGGGGTAATGGAAAAATGCAGATTAACACTAATAAATAATGGTTAATAATAACTAATGATTTATATTAATGATCGATTCATCTTGACTCTCGTTGTTCTCATTGCATTATGTAGGCCTTAGTGAGCTTGTGTGACCTAAAGGAACATTGTGTTGTGCTACTGTGCTGCAGGAGATAGCAGAGACTGTGGGAAAGTGCTGAAAGAGCAATTCTGAGGGAGTAGGGGAGACTGAATAGAGTGGAAGTAGGGAGTCAACAAACTGAAAGACACCCCTCACCTGCAGCTTTTTTTTCTTTCTGACAGTAATAAACTAGGATCCACCAATAAGCGAATGTTTGGGTTGATGTAATAACGCATGATGGAGTACGTGACTGGGGTCATATATATACTGTATGTTTTTTTTGGGTAATGACAGTTAGACCTGGAGGGGCGTGATAGGGAGGAATGACCCCGCTGATCTGAACCCGAGTGGTGTTCAGTTATTGGATTTTTGTGCCCATCACAGTTTGTCCATTACTAACACTATGTTCGAGCATAAGGGTGTCCACAAGTACACCTGGCATCAGGATACCCTAGGCCACATTTCGATCAACTTTATAGTAATTAGGCAGTGGAAGGAATACTTCGAGAATCTTCTCAATCCCACCAGCACATCTTCTGCAGAGGAAGTAGAGTTTGGGAACCCTGGGGGGGGCTCGTCTATCACTGGGGCTGAGGTGGCCAAGGTGGTAGGAGGCTCTGGATGCTCTGGATGTTGTGGGGCTGTCCTGGCTGACCCATCTTTGCAACATTGCATGGACATCGGGGGCAGTGACTCTGGACTGGCAGACAGGGGTGGTGGTTCCCCGTTTTAAAAAGGGGGATCGGAGGGTGTGTTCCAACTATAGGGGCTCACACTCCTCAGCCTCCCTGGTAAAGTCTATGCAGGGGTACTAGAGAAGAGAGTCCGACTGATAGTTGAACCTCAGATCCAGGAGATCCCGCCCCGGTTATGGAACACAGGACCAGCTCTTTACCCTTGCTAGGATCCTGGAGGGTGCGTGGGAGTTTGCTCAACCAGTCTGCATGTGCTTTGTGGATCTGGAGAAAGCATTCGAGAAAGCGGTAGGGATGAGGATCAGCACCTCCAAGTCAGAGTCCATGGCACTCAGTCGGAAAAGGGTGGAGTGCTCTCTCCAGGTTGGAAGTGAGATCCTGCCTCAAGTGGAAGAGTTTAAATACCTCGGGTCTTGTTCACGAGTGGGGGAAAGATGGAGCGGGAGATTGACAGGCGGATCGGTGCAGTGTCAGTAGTAATGCAGGCTCTGGACCGGTCCGTTGTGGTGAAGAGAGAGCTGAGCAGAAAAGCAAAGCTCTCAATTTACAGTTCGATCTACGTCCCAACCCTCAATTATGGTCACAAGCTTTGGGCAGTGACAGAAAGAACGAGATCGCGGGTACAAGCGGCTGAAATGAGTTTTCTCCGCAGGGTGCCTGGACTCTCCCTTAGAGACAGGGTTAGGAGCTCGGACATCCGGGAGAGACTTGAAGTGGATCCGCTGCTCCTCCACGTCGAGAGGAGCCAGTTGTGGTGTTTCGGGCATCTGGTACGTATGCCTCCTGGACGCCTTCCTAGTGAGGTGTTCCGGGCATGTCCAATGGTGAGGAGGCCCTAGGGCAGACCAAGAAAACACTGGAGAGACTACATGTCTCGAATGGCCTGGGATATACCCCCAGAGGAGCTGGAGGCGGTGGCTGGGGAGAGGGAGTTCTGGGCTTCTTTGCTCCGACTGCTTCCCTTCCCTTCTCCAAAAATGAACACAGTTCACAGTAATGAAAGGTCTTTGGTCAAAATATCACAAGGAACAAACAGGACAGTATCATTCTTCCCATGTTTAACAGCCATGTTCAGAATGATACGTTTCAAAGCTTGTTTCTTTAAACGTGAATGGGCCACTGTTCAGCACAAGAGCCTGGGAGTGAGGAGCGAGGAGCAGAAGCTCTGGATTTTAGCCATTTTCACTTAGTTCTCTTTCTTCTCCAGTTTTAATACTATATTAAAATATACATATTTTTCAATGCTTTTTGTGTTTGTTTTACTACATTAAGCCTTGTCTTTGTCACATGAGCACAAGTCAAGTGCTGTGGCCGGAGAAACTTTGCTTTTGAACGAAAAGAATACCGTGTTAGCTGCACTGTAAACCATGTGTAATTAAGCTTCCAAGGGGCAGCCACCTCCCTGAGATCATCCACAGATTTAGCTTTCCTTGTGAGAGGTGGGGTGTGTTCCTTTCTGAGCACTAGGTGGAAAGAGCAGAGCAAATGTGGCTCAAACCTTATGTCACCAAAAATGGTTTCTCTATTGTGACAAGCTTAATCCCAACTACACTGAACCGTTTTCTTTACCATTATTTCTAAGTGATCAGTGAAGTTATGACAGAGGTTGGAGTTTATTTTTTATTTTTTGCACTAAACATCCTTTAAATCAGGCTATATCTGAATATCTCTCAAAAGGCAAATTACCTTTTCACCACCTGTCGGAGCCACTTTGCTATGTGTTGTGAAGATAAAGTTTCCTCCAGAGCAGCCAGATCTTTTTCTGGGAGAGCCAACATCATGGAGAAAGAATCATTGTAGTGCAGATAAAGGACATCTGTGGAGAGTTCTTGATCATGGAAGACTTCGTAGTAGTCTTTCCTATACATCATTTGAACTGGAACAGTCGTCTCATTGTCCACGTGGAAGTCCCTCTCACGGGTGAGCTTGGGGTGGAATGGGATGATCCATTTCCCTTTAGAAGAAAGCAGACATTTATTAGGGTTAGGTGAATTGGCCATGTATCACACCTCTGAAATGATCATATCTAGCGAACCCACCTTTGAAATATATATAGCTGAGCAGGTACATGATTGTCCTGGGATCCAGATCTTCAGTAAACTTGCTTATTTTGCCCCGTGTCTTTTCACTGACGTACTTGTTTATCTGCTCAGTGGTCTCTGTGCACTTGGTGAAGTCAACAGAGAAGCCATCTGAAAGGTAGAAACGCTTCATCTCCTGCAGGAATTCAGGACGAGGCTTGAAAGTGTCCTGAATATAGAGAGCAGTGCCAACCTCCAGATCCACACCTGTCCTCTGATTGAGAGTTTGGAGAAGACTGAGGACGGCTTGATGCACCTCCTCACTGCTGTGGACAGAGCTGTTGAATCCGAGACCACTAAAGACCTGCTCGTATGTTTTGCCCCTTGCTCCCAAGGAAAGTGCGGATAGTGCCACGGACACACTCAGAGGAGAGAAAAACACATTCTTGGATTGAGAATTTGACTGAGCTTTAATGCTTTTGTACAGACGTACAGCAAAATTGTTGTTCATCACAAACAGCTGCATTTTGTCGTCAGTCTCCTGTTTCAGATCTCCATGTACACCAGTGTAAAGTAACGCCCAAAAAAGACAACTCCACAAGCAGAGTGTGCTCCTCGCCATTCTTCTGTGGAGACAAAAAAAACACAACCAACATTTAACACAACCAACTTTTCACTTCAGAAAAAACACAGGTGATTTTTCACAGCAGTTTGAGGAAAAGGATACTGCACTTGACTAAAAACAGACGAGCAGACAATGGGCACTCTAAACATAGGCAGATGACAAAAAACTGACTGGGAGGTATTTATTCACAGTTTGTGGCTTGGTAGAAACAACAGATCCCCAATGTAGTGGAGATGAACAGATTATTCATTGTTAATACAAGATATTATACTTTTTGGGGACGTATACAGAAGTTGAGAAAGACCTTTCTCCAATCTCAGTCTCTCTTCTCAGCCACACAAACCCAGACGGGGATGTGAGATAAACATCCAGAGCAGGGTCGTAAACCACTCTCCAGGGATCTTTTTTTATGACCCAAGGCCACACAGAGTCAATCAGTTTATTCTCTGTGTAAAACTGCTTAATTAAGAACTTCTCAAACTATAAAATTAAACCCTAATTCCCATTGGTTTAAAACAGTTTGAAGTTACATATGTCTACCACTGTGTGAAATGAATCCCCTTTAGACAAACCAAAATGGGTGGAATTAATTTACATATTTTTTAAAATCACCTTTTTATATGAACTCATGTAGAACCAAGGTAACTCACATACTATTTTGTTAAGGATTATGTAAAATATGGTTTGTCTGAATAATGTTACTTTGTGGTAAAATATAATCTCTTATATTGCTAAAGTATGATTCAGAATTCTGGGATTCAACAGGGATCGTCTTTAAGTCTTTGTCTTGTCAAGTGTCATAAATTTTATGTGATGTCACTACCAAGGTACAGGAAACAGCCAATCAGGGGCAAGAGATG
>NW_027101276.1:0-39279 GCF_029633855.1 Hoplias malabaricus
ATGTGGAAGGGCAAAAATTACCGCACCACTGTCTTCGTCAGGACCTCTCTGACACACGGTGTGGGTTTGAAGAAGATCTGGGGAGGTCACATTTTTAACCCAAAAAAACACTAAGGGGTACCCCTTTGTGTTTTTTTAGACTAAATTATTGACCGTCACAGTTTTCTTCCAAACTCACGATGTTGAATAAGCAGGTCCTGACTTACACAGGGGTGTGATTATTTTCAGCCTATCTCATCCCAAAGCTGATATATGAGGACTAACGTAACTGGGATTTTCTCGCAATAGGTTTATTGGTGTTGAATATTATGGAATAAAATTCATGAGTTTGTTTTACGTCCAATAAAGCAAAATACAGATGCAATGTAGGATATATTGGACTGAATAGGCTTTTCTGATTGCACCCTTCTACTCATGTGTTTACCTAGCTTCACTGGAAGTAGGAATCCCATCATGAAATTTATAGTTATACATTTTATGCAGCACAACATGTCCCTATATCTCAGCTTTGGGATGTCGAAGGGCAAAAATTACCGCACCACTGTCTTCGTCAGGACCTCCCTGACACACGGTGTGGGTTTGAAGAAGATCTGAGGAGGTCACATTTTTCACCCAAAAAAACACTGAGGGGTACCCCTTTGTGTTTTTTTAGACTAAATTTTTGACCGTCTCAGATTTCTTCCAAACTCACGATGTTGATTAAGCAGGTCCTGAATTACACAGGGGTGTGATTATTTTCAGCCTATCTCATCCCAAAGCTGATATATGAGGACTAACGTAACTGGGATTTTTTCGCAATAGGTTTATTGGTGTTGAATATTATGGAATTAAATTCATGAGCTTGTTATACGTCCAATAAAGCAAAATACAGATGCAATGTAGGATATATTGGACTGAATAGGCTTTTCTGATTGCACCCTTCTACTCATGTGTTTACCTAGCTTCACTGGAAGTAGGAATCCCATCATGAAATTTACAGTTATACATTTTATGCAGCACAACATGTCCCTATATCTCAGCTTTGGGATGTGGAAGGGCAAAAATTACCGCACCACTGTCTTCGTCAGGACCTCTCTGACACACGGTGTGGGTTTGAAGAAGATCTGGGGAGGTCACATTTTTCACCCAAAAAAACACTAAGGGGTACCCCTTTGTGTTTTTTTAGACTAAATTATTGACCGTCACAGTTTTCTTCCAAACTCACGATGTTGAATAAGCAGGTCCTGACTTACACAGGGGTGTGATTATTTTCAGCCTATCTCATCCCAAAGCTGATATATGAGGACTAACGTAACTGGGATTTTCTCGCAATAGGTTTATTGGTGTTGAATATTATGGAATAAAATTCATGAGTTTGTTTTACGTCCAATAAAGCAAAATACAGATGCAATGTAGGATATATTGGACTGAATAGGCTTTTCTGATTGCACCCTTCTACTCATGTGTTTACCTAGCTTCACTGGAAGTAGGAATCCCATCATGAAATTTATAGTTATACATTTTATGCAGCACAACATGTCCCTATATCTCAGCTTTGGGATGTCGAAGGGCAAAAATTACCGCACCACTGTCTTCGTCAGGACCTCCCTGACACACGGTGTGGGTTTGAAGAAGATCTGAGGAGGTCACATTTTTCACCCAAAAAAAAACTGAGGGGTACCCCTTTGTGTTTTTTTAGACTAAATTTTTGACCGTCTCAGATTTCTTCCAAACTCACGATGTTGATTAAGCAGGTCCTGAATTACACAGGGGTGTGATTATTTTCAGCCTATCTCATCCCAAAGCTGATATATGAGGACTAACGTAACTGGGATTTTCTCGCAATAGGTTTATTGGTGTTGAATATTATGGAATTAAATTCATGAGCTTGTTATACGTCCAATAAAGCAAAATACAGATGCAATGTAGGATATATTGGACTGAATAGGCTTTTCTGATTGCACCCTTCTACTCATGTGTTTACCTAGCTTCACTGGAAGTAGGAATCCCATCATGAAATTTATAGTTATACATTTTATGCAGCACAACATGTCCCTATTTCTCAGCTTTGGGATGTGGAAGACCAAAAATTACTGCACCACTGTCTTCGTCAGGACCTCCCTGACACACGGTGTGGGTTTGAAGAAGATCTGAGGAGGTCACATTTTTCACCCAAAAAAACACTGAGGGGTACCCCTTTGTGTTTTTTTAGACTAAATTTTTGACCGTCTCAGATTTCTTCCAAACTCACGGTGTTGATTAAGCAGGTCCTGACTTACACAGGGGTGTGATTATTTTCAGCCTATCTCATCCCAAAGCTGATATATGAGGACTAACGTAACTGGGATTTTTTCGCAATAGGTTTATTGGTGTTGAATATTATGGAATTAAATTCATGAGCTTGTTATACGTCCAATAAAGCAAAATACAGATGCAATGTAGGATATATTGGACTGAATAGGCTTTTCTGATTGCACCCTTCTACTCATGTGTTTACCTAGCTTCACTGGAAGTAGGAATCCCATCATGAAATTTACAGTTATACATTTTATGCAGCACAACATGTCCCTATATCTCAGCTTTGGGATGTGGAAGACCAAAAATTACCGCACCACTGTCTTCGTCAGGACCTCCCTGACACACGGTGTGGGTTTGAAGAAGATCTGAGGAGGTCACATTTTTCACCCAAAAAAACACTGAGGGGTACCCCTTTGTGTTTTTTTAGACTAAATTTTTGACCATCTCAGATTTCTTCCAAACTCACAGTGTTGATTAAGCAGGTCCTGACTTACACAGGGGTGTGATTATTTTCAGCCTATCTCATCCCAAAGCTGATATATGAGGACTAACGTAACTGGGATTTTTTCGCAATAGGTTTATTGGTGTTGAATATTATGGAATTAAATTCATGAGCTTGTTATACGTCCAATAAAGCAAAATACAGATGCAATGTAGGATATATTGGACTGAATAGGCTTTTCTGATTGCACCCTACTACTCATGTGTTTACCTAGCTTCACTGGAAGTAGGAATCCCATCATGAAATTTACAGTTATACATTTTATGCAGCACAACATGTCCCTATATCTCAGCTTTGGGATGTGGAAGGGCAAAAATTACCGCACCACTGTCTTCGTCAGGACCTCTCTGACACACGGTGTGGGTTTGAAGAAGATCTGGGGAGGTCACATTTTTCACCCAAAAAAACACTAAGGGGTACCCCTTTGTGTTTTTTTAGACTAAATTATTGACCGTCACAGTTTTCTTCCAAACTCACGATGTTGAATAAGCAGGTCCTGACTTACACAGGGGTGTGATTATTTTCAGCCTATCTCATCCCAAAGCTGATATATGAGGACTAACGTAACTGGGATTTTCTCGCAATAGGTTTATTGGTGTTGAATATTATGGAATTAAATTCATGAGCTTGTTATACGTCCAATAAAGCAAAATACAGATGCAATGTAGGATATATTGGACTGAATAGGCTTTTCTGATTGCACCCTTCTACTCATGTGTTTACCTAGCTTCACTGGAAGTAGGAATCCCATCATGAAATTTATAGTTATACATTTTATGCAGCACAACATGTCCCTATTTCTCAGCTTTGGGATGTGGAAGACCAAAAATTACTGCACCACTGTCTTCGTCAGGACCTCCCTGACACACGGTGTGGGTTTGAAGAAGATCTGAGGAGGTCACATTTTTCACCCAAAAAAACACTGAGGGGTACCCCTTTGTGTTTTTTTAGACTAAATTTTTGACCGTCTCAGATTTCTTCCAAACTCACGATGTTGATTAAGCAGGTCCTGAATTACACAGGGGGGTGATTATTTTCAGCCTATCTCATCCCAAAGCTGATATATGAGGACTAACGTAACTGGGATTTTCTCGCAATAGGTTTATTGGTGTTGAATATTATGGAATTAAATTCATGAGCTTGTTATACGTCCAATAAAGCAAAATACAGATGCAATGTAGGATATATTGGACTGAATAGGCTTTTCTGATTGCACCCTTCTACTCATGTGTTTACCTAGCTTCACTGGAAGTAGGAATCCCATCATGAAATTTATAGTTATACATTTTATGCAGCACAACATGTCCCTATTTCTCAGCTTTGGGATGTGGAAGACCAAAAATTACTGCACCACTGTCTTCGTCAGGACCTCCCTGACACACGGTGTGGGTTTGAAGAAGATCTGAGGAGGTCACATTTTTCACCCAAAAAAACACTGAGGGGTACCCCTTTGTGTTTTTTTAGACTAAATTTTTGACCGTCTCAGATTTCTTCCAAACTCACGGTGTTGATTAAGCAGGTCCTGACTTACACAGGGGTGTGATTATTTTCAGCCTATCTCATCCCAAAGCTGATATATGAGGACTAACGTAACTGGGATTTTTTCGCAATAGGTTTATTGGTGTTGAATATTATGGAATTAAATTCATGAGCTTGTTATACGTCCAATAAAGCAAAATACAGATGCAATGTAGGATATATTGGACTGAATAGGCTTTTCTGATTGCACCCTTCTACTCATGTGTTTACCTAGCTTCACTGGAAGTAGGAATCCCATCATGAAATTTATAGTTATACATTTTATGCAGCACAACATGTCCCTATTTCTCAGCTTTGGGATGTGGAAGACCAAAAATTACTGCACCACTGTCTTCGTCAGGACCTCCCTGACACACGGTGTGGGTTTGAAGAAGATCTGAGGAGGTCACATTTTTCACCCAAAAAAACACTGAGGGGTACCCCTTTGTGTTTTTTTAGACTAAATTTTTGACCATCTCAGATTTCTTCCAAACTCACGGTGTTGATTAAGCAGGTCCTGACTTACACAGGGGTGTGATTATTTTCAGCCTATCTCATCCCAAAGCTGATATATGAGGACTAACGTAACTGGGATTTTTTCGCAATAGGTTTATTGGTGTTGAATATTATGGAATTAAATTCATGAGCTTGTTATACGTCCAATAAAGCAAAATACAGATGCAATGTAGGATATATTGGACTGAATAGGCTTTTCTGATGGCACCCTTCTACTCATGTGTTTACCTAGCTTCACTGGAAGTAGGAATCCCATCATGAAATTTACAGTTATACATTTTATGCAGCACAACATGTCCCTATATCTCAGCTTTGGGATGTGGAAGGGCAAAAATTACCGCACCACTGTCTTCGTCAGGACCTCTCTGACACACGGTGTGGGTTTGAAGAAGATCTGAGGAGGTCACATTTTTCACCCAAAAAAACACTGAGGGGTACCCCTTTGTGTTTTTTTAGACTAAATTTTTGACCGTCTCAGATTTCTTCCAAACTCACAATGTTGATTAAGCAGGTCCTGACTTACACAGGGGTGTGATTATTTTCAGCCTATCTCATCCCAAAGCTGATATATGAGGACTAACGTAACTGGGATTTTCTCGCAATAGGTTTATTGGTGTTGATTATTATGGAATTAAATTCATGAGCTTGTTATACGTCCAATAAAGCAAAATACAGATGCAATGTAGGATATATTGGACTGAATAGGCTTTTCTGATTGCACCCTTCTACTCATGTGTTTACCTAGCTTCACTGGAAGTAGGAATCCCATCATGAAATTTATAGTTATATATTTTATGCAGCACAACATGTCCCTATATCTCAGCTTTGGGATGTGGAAGACCAAAAATTACTGCACCACTGTCTTCGTCAGGACCTCGCTGACACACGGTGTGGGTTTGAAGAAGATCTGAGGAGGTCACATTTTTCACCCAAAAAAACACTGAGGGGTACCCCTTTGTGTTTTTTTAGACTAAATTTTTGACCGTCTCAGATTTCTTCCAAACTCACGTTGTTGATTAAGCAGGTCCTGACTTACACAGGGGTGTGATTATTTTCAGCCTATCTCATCCCAAAGCTGATACATGAGGACTAACGTAACTGGGATTTTCTCGCAATAGGTTTATTGGTGTTGAATATTATGGAATTAAATTCATGAGCTTGTTATACGTCCAATAAAGCAAAATACAGATGCAATGTAGGATATATTGGACTGAATAGGCTTTTCTGATTGCACCCTTCTACTCATGTGTTTACCTAGCTTCACTGGAAGTAGGAATCCCATCATGAAATTTATAGTTATACATTTTATGCAGCACAACATGTCCCTATTTCTCAGCTTTGGGATGTGGAAGACCAAAAATTACTGCACCACTGTCTTCGTCAGGACCTCCCTGACACACGGTGTGGGTTTGAAGAAGATCTGAGGAGGTCACATTTTTCACCCAAAAAAACACTGAGGGGTACCCCTTTGTGTTTTTTTAGACTAAATTTTTGACCGTCTCAGATTTCTTCCAAACTCACGGTGTTGATTAAGCAGGTCCTGACTTACACAGGGGTGTGATTATTTTCAGCCTATCTCATCTCAAAGCTGATATATGAGGACTAACGTAACTGGGATTTTTTCGCAATAGGTTTATTGGTGTTGAATATTATGGAATTAAATTCATGAGCTTGTTATACGTCCAATAAAGCAAAATACAGATGCAATGTAGGATATATTGGACTGAATAGGCTTTTCTGATTGCACCCTTCTACTCATGTGTTTACCTAGCTTCACTGGAAGTAGGAATCCCATCATGAAATTTATAGTTATACATTTTATGCAGCACAACATGTCCCTATTTCTCAGCTTTGGGATGTGGAAGACCAAAAATTACTGCACCACTGTCTTCGTCAGGACCTCCCTGACACACGGTGTGGGTTTGAAGAAGATCTGAGGAGGTCACATTTTTCACCCAAAAAAACACTGAGGGGTACCCCTTTGTGTTTTTTTAGACTAAATTTTTGACCGTCTCAGATTTCTTCCAAACTCACGGTGTTGATTAAGCAGGTCCTGACTTACACAGGGGTGTGATTATTTTCAGCCTATCTCATCCCAAAGCTGATATATGAGGACTAACGTAACTGGGATTTTTTCGCAATAGGTTTATTGGTGTTGAATATTATGGAATTAAATTCATGAGCTTGTTATACGTCCAATAAAGCAAAATACAGATGCAATGTAGGATATATTGGACTGAATAGGCTTTTCTGATGGCACCCTTCTACTCATGTGTTTACCTAGCTTCACTGGAAGTAGGAATCCCATCATGAAATTTACAGTTATACATTTTATGCAGCACAACATGTCCCTATATCTCAGCTTTGGGATGTGGAAGGGCAAAAATTACCGCACCACTGTCTTCGTCAGGACCTCTCTGACACACGGTGTGGGTTTGAAGAAGATCTGAGGAGGTCACATTTTTCACCCAAAAAAACACTGAGGGGTACCCCTTTGTGTTTTTTTAGACTAAATTTTTGACCGTCTCAGATTTCTTCCAAACTCACGATGTTGATTAAGCAGGTCCTGACTTACACAGGGGTGTGATTATTTTCAGCCTATCTCATCCCAAAGCTGATATATGAGGACTAACGTAACTGGGATTTTCTCGCAATAGGTTTATTGGTGTTGAATATTATGGAATTAAATTCATGAGTTTGTTATACGTCCAATAAAGCAAAATACAGATGCAATGTAGGATATATTGGACTGAATAAGCTTTTCTGATTGCACCCTTCTACTCATGTGTTTACCTAGCTTCACTGGAAGTAGGAATCACATCATGAAATTTATAGTTATACATTTTATGCAGCACAACATGTCCCTATATCTCAGCTTTGGGATGTGGAAGGGCAAAAATTACCGCACCACTGTCTTCGTCAGGACCTCCCTGACACACGGTGTGGGTTTGAAGAAGATCTGAGGAGGTCACATTTTTCACCCAAAAAAACACTGAGGGGTACCCCTTTGTGTTTTTTTAGACTAAATTTTTGACTGTCTCAGATTTCTTCCAAATTCACGATGTTGATTAAGCAGGTCCTGACTTACACAGGGGTGTGATTATTTTCAGCCTATCTCATCCCAAAGCTGATATATGAGGACTAACGTAACTGGGATTTTCTCGCAATAGGTTTATTGGTGTTGAATATTATGGAATTAAATTCATGAGCTTGTTATACGTCCAATAAAGCAAAATACAGATGCAATGTAGGATATATTGGACTGAATAGGCTTTTCTGATTGCACCCTTCTACTCATGTGTTTACCTAGCTTCACTGGAAGTAGGAATCCCATCATGAAATTTACAGTTATACATTTTATGCAGCATAAAATGTCCCTATATCTCAGCTTTGGGATGTGGAAGGGCAAAAATTACCACACCACTGTCTTCGTCAGGACCTCTCTGACACACGGTGTGGGTTTGAAGAAGATCTGGGGAGGTCACATTTTTCACCCCTTTGTGTTTTTTTAGACTAAATTATTGACCGTCACAGTTTTCTTTCAAACTCACGATGTTGATTAAGCAGGTCCTGACTTACACAGGGGTGTGATTATTTTCAGCCTATCTCATCCCAAAGCTGATATATGAGGACTAACGTAACTGGGATTTTCTCGCAATAGGTTTATTGGTGTTGAATATTATGGAATTAAATTCATGAGTTTGTTATACGTCCAATAAAGCAAAATACAGATGCAATGTAGGATACATTGGACTGAATAAGCTTTTCTGATTGCACCCTTCTACTCATGTGTTTACCTAGCTTCACTGGAAGTAGGAATCACATCATGAAATTTATAGTTATACATTTTATGCAGCACAACATGTCCCTATATCTCAGCTTTGGGATGTGGAAGGGCAAAAATTACCGCACCACTGTCTTCGTCAGGACCTCCCTGACACACGGTGTGGGTTTGAAGAAGATCTGAGGAGGTCACATTTTTCACCCAAAAAAACACTGAGGGGTACCCCTTTGTGTTTTTTTAGACTAAATTTTTGACCGTCTCAGATTTCTTCCAAACTCACGTTGTTGATTAAGCAGGTCCTGACTTACACAGGGGTGTGATTATTTTCAGCCTATCTCATCCCAAAGCTGATACATGAGGACTAACGTAACTGGGATTTTCTCGCAATAGGTTTATTGGTGTTGAATATTATGGAATTAAATTCATGAGCTTGTTATACGTCCAATAAAGCAAAATACAGATGCAATGTAGGATATATTGGACTGAATAGGCTTTTCTGATTGCACCCTTCTACTCATGTGTTTACCTAGCTTCACTGGAAGTAGGAATCCCATCATGAAATTTATAGTTATACATTTTATGCAGCACAACATGTCCCTATTTCTCAGCTTTGGGATGTGGAAGACCAAAAATTACTGCACCACTGTCTTCGTCAGGACCTCCCTGACACACGGTGTGGGTTTGAAGAAGATCTGAGGAGGTCACATTTTTCACCCAAAAAAACACTGAGGGGTACCCCTTTGTGTTTTTTTAGACTAAATTTTTGACCGTCTCAGATTTCTTCCAAACTCACGGTGTTGATTAAGCAGGTCCTGACTTACACAGGGGTGTGATTATTTTCAGCCTATCTCATCCCAAAGCTGATATATGAGGACTAACGTAACTGGGATTTTTTCGCAATAGGTTTATTGGTGTTGAATATTATGGAATTAAATTCATGAGCTTGTTATACGTCCAATAAAGCAAAATACAGATGCAATGTAGGATATATTGGACTGAATAGGCTTTTCTGATTGCACCCTTCTACTCATGTGTTTACCTAGCTTCACTGGAAGTAGGAATCCCATCATGAAATTTATAGTTATACATTTTATGCAGCACAACATGTCCCTATTTCTCAGCTTTAAGGTGTGGAAGACCAAAAATTACTGCACCACTGTCTTCGTCAGGACCTCCCTGACACACGGTGTGGGTTTGAAGAAGATCTGAGGAGGTCACATTTTTCACCCAAAAAAACACTGAGGGGTACCCCTTTGTGTTTTTTTAGACTAAATTTTTGACCGTCTCAGATTTCTTCCAAACTCACGGTGTTGATTAAGCAGGTCCTGACTTACACAGGGGTGTGATTATTTTCAGCCTATCTCATCCCAAAGCTGATATATGAGGACTAACGTAACTGGGATTTTTTCGCAATAGGTTTATTGGTGTTGAATATTATGGAATTAAATTCATGAGCTTGTTATACGTCCAATAAAGCAAAATACAGATGCAATGTAGGATATATTGGACTGAATAGGCTTTTCTGATGGCACCCTTCTACTCATGTGTTTACCTAGCTTCACTGGAAGTAGGAATCCCATCATGAAATTTACAGTTATACATTTTATGCAGCACAACATGTCCCTATATCTCAGCTTTGGGATGTGGAAGGGCAAAAATTACCGCACCACTGTCTTCGTCAGGACCTCTCTGACACACGGTGTGGGTTTGAAGAAGATCTGAGGAGGTCACATTTTTCACCCAAAAAAACACTGAGGGGTACCCCTTTGTGTTTTTTTAGACTAAATTTTTGACCGTCTCAGATTTCTTCCAAACTCACGATGTTGATTAAGCAGGTCCTGACTTACACAGGGGTGTGATTATTTTCAGCCTATCTCATCCCAAAGCTGATATATGAGGACTAACGTAACTGGGATTTTCTCGCAATAGGTTTATTGGTGTTGAATATTATGGAATTAAATTCATGAGTTTGTTATACGTCCAATAAAGCAAAATACAGATGCAATGTAGGATATATTGGACTGAATAAGCTTTTCTGATTGCACCCTTCTACTCATGTGTTTACCTAGCTTCACTGGAAGTAGGAATCACATCATGAAATTTATAGTTATACATTTTATGCAGCACAACATGTCCCTATATCTCAGCTTTGGGATGTGGAAGGGCAAAAATTACCGCACCACTGTCTTCGTCAGGACCTCCCTGACACACGGTGTGGGTTTGAAGAAGATCTGAGGAGGTCACATTTTTCACCCAAAAAAACACTGAGGGGTACCCCTTTGTGTTTTTTTAGACTAAATTTTTGACTGTCTCAGATTTCTTCCAAATTCACGATGTTGATTAAGCAGGTCCTGACTTACACAGGGGTGTGATTATTTTCAGCCTATCTCATCCCAAAGCTGATATATGAGGACTAACGTAACTGGGATTTTCTCGCAATAGGTTTATTGGTGTTGAATATTATGGAATTAAATTCATGAGCTTGTTATACGTCCAATAAAGCAAAATACAGATGCAATGTAGGATATATTGGACTGAATAGGCTTTTCTGATTGCACCCTTCTACTCATGTGTTTACCTAGCTTCACTGGAAGTAGGAATCCCATCATGAAATTTACAGTTATACATTTTATGCAGCATAAAATGTCCCTATATCTCAGCTTTGGGATGTGGAAGGGCAAAAATTACCACACCACTGTCTTCGTCAGGACCTCTCTGACACACGGTGTGGGTTTGAAGAAGATCTGAGGAGGTCACATTTTTCACCCAAAATAACACTGAGGGGTACCCCTTTGTGTTTTTTTAGACTAAATTATTGACCGTCACAGTTTTCTTTCAAACTCACGATGTTGATTAAGCAGGTCCTGACTTACACAGGGGTGTGATTATTTTCAGCCTATCTCATCCCAAAGCTGATATATGAGGACTAACGTAACTGGGATTTTCTCGCAATAGGTTTATTGGTGTTGAATATTATGGAATTAAATTCATGAGTTTGTTATACGTCCAATAAAGCAAAATACAGATGCAATGTAGGATACATTGGACTGAATAAGCTTTTCTGATTGCACCCTTCTACTCATGTGTTTACCTAGCTTCACTGGAAGTAGGAATCACATCATGAAATTTATAGTTATACATTTTATGCAGCACAACATGTCCCTATATCTCAGCTTTGGGATGTGGAAGGGCAAAAATTACCACACCACTGTCTTCGTCAGGACCTCTCTGACACACGGTGTGGGTTTGAAGAAGATCTGAGGAGGTCACATTTTTCACCCAAAATAACACTGAGGGGTACCCCTTTGTGTTTTTTTAGACTAAATTATTGACCGTCACAGTTTTCTTTCAAACTCACGATGTTGATTAAGCAGGTCCTGACTTACACAGGGGTGTGATTATTTTCAGCCTATCTCATCCCAAAGCTGATATATGAGGACTAACGTAACTGGGATTTTCTCGCAATAGGTTTATTGGTGTTGAATATTATGGAATTAAATTCATGAGTTTGTTATACGTCCAATAAAGCAAAATACAGATGCAATGTAGGATACATTGGACTGAATAAGCTTTTCTGATTGCACCCTTCTACTCATGTGTTTACCTAGCTTCACTGGAAGTAGGAATCACATCATGAAATTTATAGTTATACATTTTATGCAGCACAACATGTCCCTATATCTCAGCTTTGGGATGTGGAAGGGCAAAAATTACCGCACCACTGTCTTCGTCAGGACCTCCCTGACACACGGTGTGGGTTTGAAGAAGATCTGAGGAGGTCACATTTTTCACCCAAAATAACACTGAGGGGTACCCCTTTGTGTTTTTTTAGACTAAATTTTTGACTGTCTCAGATTTCTTCCAAACTCACGATGTTGATTAAGCAGGTCCTGACTTATACAGGGGTGTGATTATTTTCAGCCTATCTCATCCCAAAGCTGATATATGAGGACTAACGTAACTGGGATTTTCTCGCAATAGGTTTATTGGTGTTGAATATTATGGAATTAAATTCATGAGCTTGTTATACGTCCAATAAAGCAAAATACAGATGCAATGTAGGATATATTGGACTGAATAGGCTTTTCTGATTGCACCCTTCTACTCATGTGTTTACCTAGCTTCACTGGAAGTAGGAATCCCATCATGAAATTTATAGTTATACATTTTATGCAGCACAACATGTCCCTATATCTCAGCTTTGGGATGTGGAAGGCCAAAAAATACTGCACTACTGTCTTCGTCAGGACCTCCCTGACACACGGTGTGGGTTTGAAGAAGATCTGAGGAGGTCACATTTTTCACCCAAAAAAACACTGAGGGGTACCCCTTTGTGTTTTTTTAGACTAAATTTTTGACCGTCTCAGATTTCTTCCAAACTCACGGTGTTGATTAAGCAGGTCCTGACTTACACAGGGGTGTGATTATTTTCAGCCTATCTCATCCCAAAGCTGATATATGAGGACTAACGTAACTGGGATTTTCTCGCAATAGGTTTATTGGTGTTGAATATTATGGAATTAAATTCATGAGCTTGTTATACGTCCAATAAAGCAAAATACAGATGCAATGTAGGATATATTGGACTGAATAGGCTTTTCTGATTGCACCCTTCTACTCATGTGTTTACCTAGCTTCACTGGAAGTAGGAATCCCATCATGAAATTTATAGTTATACATTTTATGCAGCACAACATGTCCCTATATCTCAGCTTTGGGATGTGGAAGGGCAAAAATTACCGCACCACTGTCTTCGTCAGGACCTCTCTGACACACGGTGTGGGTTTGAAGAAGATCTGAGGAGGTCACATTTTTCACCCAAAAAAACACTGAGGGGTACCCCTTTGTGTTTTTTTAGACAAAATTTTTGACCGTCTCAGATTTCTTCCAAACTCACGATGTTGATTAACCCTTTGAGGTCGGCTATGCCGCCGGCGGGATAAAATTGAAATTCCACATAAACACGTATATAACTCTGCGAGATTTTATCCTAAAAAAAAATACAACATACCTCGGAAACCTTGAAGGGTCTACTTTCCAACTATATATAGGATGAAACGATATATATATTTATATTCTTGTGAGAGAAGCGTAAACAACAACCGGCACATTTTTGAGGCACAAGCTTTTTTGTTCCGCCCATAGACGCGTTCTGCCATTCATATGTTAACACTATGGTAATTCGGCAGCTACTAGTGGAGGATCATTGGCTGATAATTTGCATGAAAACGCCCAAACACAGAGCCACATGTCGCGGAATTGTTTACGTGGAGCTTCGTCATGTCGCACTCACGGGAGCTGGAGCCACTGCGGAGGAGAGCTTTGTTCTGGAAAATGAAGAGAATTTCAGCTCATCTGACGAAAGCGGGGAGGACAGTGACGAAGAAAGATTTATTTTGAGATGCGGATTGATCCGAAGGAGGGTTTTTGTGATAGGTAAGTGAAATATTTCCTTTCAAATGAAACAAACCCACGCTTCGCGCTCACTGTGTACACTCCGCGAATTCCGGATAAATTAAAATAAAGAATAAATTAAATAAGTATTCCTTTGTATATGAAAGCATAAATGAATGTAAAAAAAAACCTGCTGTTGTGTAAACGGGACATTCAAGTGTAGCCTGTTGCTAATCTGAGTGCATGCTGAGAGTGCTAACACTACCATGCGAGGCTCCAGTACCATAAGTGTGGCTTATGGCTGTATATGTTTAGCCTAGTGTGTTAATGTCATGTGTAAATGGCCTGTGTGAATGTAATAGTGTCATCCTATGTAGCTTGTTATGCTATGTACTGCTATACATAGGTCATATGTAAGTACTGTATTTGAAATACAAGAAATTATTAGTTGTAGTGACTGTTGGCATGAATAGCTAATCTTTGTAACTGCTCAGAAGACAGTTGCTCACATTTCTTATTATTTTTCTTTCAGAAATGTGGAAAATACTCCACCTCCAAGCAAAGACGACGGCGTCAACCAAGTCTGCAACCACCAACGTGTAAACACATGGTCCTTCCACATCTGCTCTGTAAGTTTAGCATTTTGCAGTACACAACTCAGCACAAAACTTTGAAGTGGTACAGAAAACTGTTTCTTCACTTCTTGGACATTGCTGCTACCAATGCCTACATTCTCCACAACAACTTATGCAACAGGACAGCCTGACCCACAAGGCATTCATGGAAGAGCTTGTTGAACAGCTGTGTGCTATGCAAAAACCCCATGGAAGTGTGAACAGTGTGATGTCTACCTTTGCATGCAGCCAGACAGAAACTGTTTTAGAGACTGGCATCTTTTGTTGAACTGACTCATACATATATACACACACAAGGATATACAGTATGACTATCTTTAGTATATTATCACTATGTTTACATGTGAACACATTTTCCATTTATTTTAATTCATGCCAGTTATTTATTTTTTTGTTTTTATTGCTTGTTTAGTTCTCTTTTTTTGAAATAAACTGTGATAAACTCTGCCTCTGGTCTCTTCTCTTTTGACAGCTGTGGCAGTGACAGCTAATGGGCCATTCATTAGGCAGTGGGGTGGGGACCTCGCACCTCGGTTTTCGCACCTATCTTCATACATATGCAACGTAGGAGCCAGTGACTGAGAAAAACAGAGTGTCACCTCACATTTGTTATGTCCTAAGTATAAAATTACATACAATTTATGAAAAGTAGAATCAGCAGTGTGTTGCCAAGACCCGTGTTCACAAAGTTTTGACCTCAAAGGTCCCGGTGAGGAATGTTTAGAATGTGTTTTTTCACAGTATATCAGCACTTCTGAAAATAGGTTTTTGGAAAGTCTAAGTTTAGAGTAAATTTAATCAAAATGTAGATGTATGACACTCTTACTGATTCAACACTGTTGTTGCAGAGATAGTTCTGAAAAATGCATGTGTAACACTTTGAAATGATTTTTTCTCAGATGCGTACAATTTGTAAAACAATCAAGGCATGTCAGACTACACCAGGGTGTCTGAAAACCCCTCAGACTCCAGGGGGTTAAGCAGGTCCTGACTTACACAGGGGTGTGATTATTTTCAGCCTATCTCATCCCAAAGCTGATATATGAGGACTAACGTAACTGGGATTTTCTCGCAATAGGTTTATTGGTGTTGAATATTATGGAATTAAATTCATGAGTTTGTTATACGTCCAATAAAGCAAAATACAGATGCAATGTAGGATATATTGGACTGAATAGGCTTTTCTGATTGCACCCTTCTACTCATGTGTTTACCTAGCTTCACTGGAAGTAGGAATCCCATCATGAAATTTACAGATATACATTTTATGCAGCACAACATGTCCCTATATCTCAGCTTTGGGATGTGGAAGGGCAAAAATTACCGCACCACTGTCTTCGTCAGGACCTCCCTGACACACGGTGTGGGTTTGAAGAAGATCTGGGGAGGTCACATTTTTCACCCAAAAAAACACTAAGGGGTACCCCTTTGTGTTTTTTTAGACTAAATTGTTGACCGTCACAGTTTTATTCCAAACTCACGATGTTGATTAAGCAGGTCCTGACTTACACAGGGGTGTGATTATTTTCAGCCTATCTCATCCCAAAGCTGATATATGAGGACTAACGTAACTGGGATTTTCTCGCAATAGGTTTATTGGTGTTGAATATTATGGAATTAAATTCATATGCTTGTTATACGTCCAATAAAGCAAAATGCAGATGCAATGTAGGATATATTGGACTGAATAGGCTTTTCTGATTGCACCCTTCTACTCATGTGTTTACCTAGCTTCACTGGAAGTAGGAATCCCATCATGAAATTTACAGTTATACATTTTATGCAGCATAAAATGTTCTATATCTCAGCTTTGGGATGTGGAAGGGCAAAAATTACCACACCACTGTCTTCGTCAGGACCTCTCTGACACACGGTGTGGGTTTGAAGAAGATCTGGGGAGGTCACATTTTTCACCCAAAAAAAAACGCTAATGGGTACCCCTTTGTGTTTTTTTAGACAAAATTTTTGACCATCTCAGATTTCTTCCAGACTCACGATGTTGATTAAGCAGGTCCTGACTTACACAGGGGTGTGATTATTTTCAGCCTATCTCATCCCAAAGCTGATATATGAGGACTAACGTAACTGGGATTTTCTCGCAATAGGTTTATTGGTGTTGAATATTATGGAATTAAATTCATGAGCTTGTTATACATCCAATAAAGCAAAATACAGATGCAATGTAGAATATATTGGACTGAATAGGCTTTTCTGATTGCACCCTTCTACTCATGTGTTTACCTAGCTTCACTGGAAGTAGGAATCCCATCATGAAATTTACAGTTATACATTTTATGCAGCACAACATGTCCCTATATCTCAGCTTTGGGATGTGGAAGGGCAAAAATTACCGCACCACTGTCTTCGTCAGGACCTCTCTGACACACGGTGTGGGTTTGAAGAAGATCTGGGGAGGTCACATTTTTCACCCAAAAAAACACTAAGGGGTACCCCTTTGTGTTTTTTTTGACTAAATTATTGACCGTCACAGTTTTCTTCCAAACTCACGATGTTGATTAAGCAGGTCCTGACTTACACAGGGGTGTGATTATTTTCAGCCTATCTCATCCCAAAGCTGATATATGAGGACTAACGTAACTGGGATTTTCTCGCAATAGGTTTATTGGTGTTGAATATTATGGAATTAAATTCATGAGTTTGTTATACGTCCAATAAAGCAAAATACAGATGCAATGTAGGATATATTGGACTGAATAGGCTTTTCTGATTGCACCCTTCTACTCATGTGTTTACCTAGCTTCACTGGAAGTAGGAATCCCATCATGAAATTTATAGTTATACATTTTATGCAGCACAACATGTCCCTATATCTCAGCTTTGGGATGTGGAAAGGCAAAAATTACCGCACCACTGTCTTCGTCAGGACCTCCCTGACACACGGTGTGGGTTTGAAGAAGATCTGAGGAGGTCACATTTTTCACCCAAAAAATCACTGAGGGGTACCCCTTTGTGTTTTTTTAGACAAAAATTTTGACTGTTTCAGATTTCTTCCAAACTCACGGTGTTGATTAAGCAGGTCCTGACTTACACAGGGGTGTGATTATTTTCAGCCTATCTCATCCCAAAGCTGATATATGAGGACTAACGTAACTGGGATTTTCTCGCAATAGGTTTATTGGTGTTGAATATTATGGAATTAAATTCATGAGTTTGTTATACGTCCAATAAAGCAAAATACAGATGCAATGTAGGATATATTGGACTGAATAGGCTTTTCTGATTGCACCCTTCTACTCATGTGTTTACCTAGCTTCACTGGAAGTAGGAATCCCATCATGAAATTTATAGTTATACATTTTATGCAGCACAACATGTCCCTATATCTCAGCTTTGGGATGTGGAAGGGCAAAAATTACCGCACCACTGTCTTCGTCAGGACCTCCCTGACACACGGTGTGGGTTTGAAGAAGATCTGAGGAGGTCACATTTTTCACCCAAAAAAACACTGAGGGGTACCCCTTTGTGTTTTTTTAGACTAAATTTTTGACCGTCTCAGATTTCTTCCAAACTCACGATGTTGATTAAGCAGGTCCTGACTTACACAGGGGTGTGATTATTTTCAGCCTATCTCATCCCAAAGCTGATATATGAGGACTAACGTAACTGGGATTTTCTCGCAATAGGTTTATTGGTGTTGAATATTATGGAATTAAATTCATATGCTTGTTATACGTCCAATAAAGCAAAATACAGATGCAATGTAGGATATATTGGACTGAATAGGCTTTTCTGATTGCACCCTTCTACTCATGTGTTTACCTAGCTTCACTGGAAGTAGGAATCCCATCATGAAATTTACAGTTATACATTTTATGCAGCATAAAATGTTCTATATCTCAGCTTTGGGATGTGGAAGGGCAAAAATTACCACACCACTGTCTTCGTCAGGACCTCTCTGACACACGGTGTGGGTTTGAAGAAGATCTGAGGAGGTCACATTTTTCACCCAAAAAAAACACTAATGGGTACCCCTTTGTGTTTTTTTAGACAAAATTTTTGACCGTCTCAGATTTCTTCCAGACTCACGATGTTGATTAAGCAGGTCCTGACTTACACAGGGGTGTGATTATTTTCAGCCTATCTCATCCCAAAGCTGATATATGAGGACTAACGTAACTGGGATTTTCTCGCAATAGGTTTATTGGTGTTGAATATTATGGAATTAAATTCATGAGCTTGTTATACATCCAATAAAGCAAAATACAGATGCAATGTAGAATATATTGGACTGAATAGGCTTTTCTGATTGCACCCTTCTACTCATGTGTTTACCTAGCTTCACTGGAAGTAGGAATCCCATCATGAAATTTACAGTTATACATTTTATGCAGCATAAAATGTTCTATATCTCAGCTTTGGGATGTGGAAGGGCAAAAATTACCACACCACTGTCTTCGTCAGGACCTCTCTGACACACGGTGTGGGTTTGAAGAAGATCTGGGGAGGTCACATTTTTCACCCCAAAAAAACACTAATGGGTACCCCTTTGTGTTTTTTAGACAAAATTTTTGACCGTCTCAGATTTCTTCCAGACTCACGATGTTGATTAAGCAGGTCCTGACTTACACAGGGGTGTGATTATTTTCAGCCTATCTCATCCCAAAGCTGATATATGAGGACTAACGTAACTGGGATTTTCTCGCAATAGGTTTATTGGTGTTGAATATTATGGAATTAAATTCATTAACTTGTTATACATCCAATAAAGCAAAATACAGATGCAATGTAGAATATATTGGACTGAATAGGCTTTTCTGATTGCACCCTTCTACTCATGTGTTTACCTAGCTTCACTGGAAGTAGGAATCCCATCATGAAATTTACAGTTATACATTTTATGCAGCACAACATGTCCCTATATCTCAGCTTTGGGATGTGGAAGGGCAAAAATTACCGCACCACTGTCTTCGTCAGGACCTCTCTGACACATGGTGTGGGTTTGAAGAAGATCTGGGGAGGTCACATTTTTCACCCAAAAAAACACTAAGGGGTACCCCTTTGTGTTTTTTTTGACTAAATTATTGACCGTCACAGTTTTCTTCCAAACTCACGATGTTGATTAAGCAGGTCCTGACTTACACAGGGGTGTGATTATTTTCAGCCTATCTCATCCCAAAGCTGATATATGAGGACTAACGTAACTGGGATTTTCTCGCAATAGGTTTATTGGTGTTGAATATTATGGAATTAAATTCATGAGCTTGTTATACATCCAATAAAGCAAAATACAGATGCAATGTAGAATATATTGGACTGAATAGGCTTTTCTGATTGCACCCTTCTACTCATGTGTTTACCTAGCTTCACTGGAAGTAGGAATCCCATCATGAAATTTACAGTTATACATTTTATGCAGCATAAAATGTTCTATATCTCAGCTTTGGGATGTGGAAGGGCAAAAATTACCACACCACTGTCTTCGTCAGGACCTCTCTGACACACGGTGTGGGTTTGAAGAAGATCTGGGGAGGTCACATTTTTCACCCCAAAAAAACACTAATGGGTACCCCTTTGTGTTTTTTAGACAAAATTTTTGACCGTCTCAGATTTCTTCCAGACTCACGATGTTGATTAAGCAGGTCCTGACTTACACAGGGGTGTGATTATTTTCAGCCTATCTCATCCCAAAGCTGATATATGAGGACTAACGTAACTGGGATTTTCTCGCAATAGGTTTATTGGTGTTGAATATTATGGAATTAAATTCATGAGTTTGTTATACGTCCAATAAAGCAAAATACAGATGCAATGTAGGATATATTGGACTGAATAGGCTTTTCTGATTGCACCCTTCTACTCATGTGTTTACCTAGCTTCCCTGGAAGTAGGAATCCCATCATGAAATTTATAGTTATACATTTTATGCAGCACAACATGTCCCTATATCTCAGCTTTGGGATGTGGAAGGGCAAAAATTACCGCACCACTGTCTTCGTCAGGACCTCCCTGACACACGGTGTGGGTTTGAAGAAGATCTGAGGAGGTCACATTTTTCACCCAAAAAAACACTGAGGGGTACCCCTTTGTGTTTTTTTAGACAAAATTTTTGACTGTTTCAGATTTCTTCCAAACTCACGGTGTTGATTAATCAGGTCCTGACTTACACAGGGGTGTGATTATTTTCAGCCTATCTCATCCCAAAGCTGATATATGAGGACTAACGTAACTGGGATTTTCTCGCAATAGGTTTATTGGTGTTGAATATTATGGAATTAAATTCATGAGTTTGTTATACGTCTAATAAAGCAAAATACAGATGCAATGTAGGATATATTGGACTGAATAGGCTTTTCTGATTGCACCCTTCTACTCATGTGTTTACCTAGCTTCACTGGAAGTAGGAATCCCATCATGAAATTTATAGTTATACATTTTATGCAGCACAACATGTCCCTATATCTCAGCTTTGGGATGTGGAAGGGCAAAAATTACCGCACCACTGTCTTCGTCAGGACCTCTCTGACACACGGTGTGGGTTTGAAGAAGATCTGAGGAGGTCACATTTTTCACCCAAAAAAACACTGAGGGGTACCCCTTTGTGTTTTTTTAGACAAAATTTTTGACCGTCTCAGATTTCTTCCAAACTCACGATGTTGATTAACCCTTTGAGGTCGGCTATGCCGCCGGCGGGATAAAATTGAAATTCCACATAAACACGTATATAACTCTGCGAGATTTTATCCTAAAAAAAAATACAACATACCTCGGAAACCTTGAAGGGTCTACTTTCCAACTATATATAGGATGAAACGATATATATATTTATATTCTTGTGAGAGAAGCGTAAACAACAACCGGCACATTTTTGAGGCACAAGCTTTTTTGTTCCGCCCATAGACGCGTTCTGCCATTCATATGTTAACACTATGGTAATTCGGCAGCTACTAGTGGAGGATCATTGGCTGATAATTTGCATGAAAACGCCCAAACACAGAGCCACATGTCGCGGAATTGTTTACGTGGAGCTTCGTCATGTCGCACTCACGGGAGCTGGAGCCACTGCGGAGGAGAGCTTTGTTCTGGAAAATGAAGAGAATTTCAGCTCATCTGACGAAAGCGGGGAGGACAGTGACGAAGAAAGATTTATTTTGAGATGCGGATTGATCCGAAGGAGGGTTTTTGTGATAGGTAAGTGAAATATTTCCTTTCAAATGAAACAAACCCACGCTTCGCGCTCACTGTGTACACTCCGCGAATTCCGGATAAATTAAAATAAAGAATAAATTAAATAAGTATTCCTTTGTATATGAAAGCATAAATGAATGTAAAAAAAAACCTGCTGTTGTGTAAACGGGACATTCAAGTGTAGCCTGTTGCTAATCTGAGTGCATGCTGAGAGTGCTAACACTACCATGCGAGGCTCCAGTACCATAAGTGTGGCTTATGGCTGTATATGTTTAGCCTAGTGTGTTAATGTCATGTGTAAATGGCCTGTGTGAATGTAATAGTGTCATCCTATGTAGCTTGTTATGCTATGTACTGCTATACATAGGTCATATGTAAGTACTGTATTTGAAATACAAGAAATTATTAGTTGTAGTGACTGTTGGCATGAATAGCTAATCTTTGTAACTGCTCAGAAGACAGTTGCTCACATTTCTTATTATTTTTCTTTCAGAAATGTGGAAAATACTCCACCTCCAAGCAAAGACGACGGCGTCAACCAAGTCTGCAACCACCAACGTGTAAACACATGGTCCTTCCACATCTGCTCTGTAAGTTTAGCATTTTGCAGTACACAACTCAGCACAAAACTTTGAAGTGGTACAGAAAACTGTTTCTTCACTTCTTGGACATTGCTGCTACCAATGCCTACATTCTCCACAACAACTTATGCAACAGGACAGCCTGACCCACAAGGCATTCATGGAAGAGCTTGTTGAACAGCTGTGTGCTATGCAAAAACCCCATGGAAGTGTGAACAGTGTGATGTCTACCTTTGCATGCAGCCAGACAGAAACTGTTTTAGAGACTGGCATCTTTTGTTGAACTGACTCATACATATATACACACACAAGGATATACAGTATGACTATCTTTAGTATATTATCACTATGTTTACATGTGAACACATTTTCCATTTATTTTAATTCATGCCAGTTATTTATTTTTTTGTTTTTATTGCTTGTTTAGTTCTCTTTTTTTGAAATAAACTGTGATAAACTCTGCCTCTGGTCTCTTCTCTTTTGACAGCTGTGGCAGTGACAGCTAATGGGCCATTCATTAGGCAGTGGGGTGGGGACCTCGCACCTCGGTTTTCGCACCTATCTTCATACATATGCAACGTAGGAGCCAGTGACTGAGAAAAACAGAGTGTCACCTCACATTTGTTATGTCCTAAGTATAAAATTACATACAATTTATGAAAAGTAGAATCAGCAGTGTGTTGCCAAGACCCGTGTTCACAAAGTTTTGACCTCAAAGGTCCCGGTGAGGAATGTTTAGAATGTGTTTTTTCACAGTATATCAGCACTTCTGAAAATAGGTTTTTGGAAAGTCTAAGTTTAGAGTAAATTTAATCAAAATGTAGATGTATGACACTCTTACTGATTCAACACTGTTGTTGCAGAGATAGTTCTGAAAAATGCATGTGTAACACTTTGAAATGATTTTTTCTCAGATGCGTACAATTTGTAAAACAATCAAGGCATGTCAGACTACACCAGGGTGTCTGAAAACCCCTCAGACTCCAGGGGGTTAAGCAGGTCCTGACTTACACAGGGGTGTGATTATTTTCAGCCTATCTCATCCCAAAGCTGATATATGAGGACTAACGTAACTGGGATTTTCTCGCAATAGGTTTATTGGTGTTGAATATTATGGAATTAAATTCATGAGTTTGTTATACGTCCAATAAAGCAAAATACAGATGCAATGTAGGATATATTGGACTGAATAGGCTTTTCTGATTGCACCCTTCTACTCATGTGTTTACCTAGCTTCACTGGAAGTAGGAATCCCATCATGAAATTTACAGATATACATTTTATGCAGCACAACATGTCCCTATATCTCAGCTTTGGGATGTGGAAGGGCAAAAATTACCGCACCACTGTCTTCGTCAGGACCTCCCTGACACACGGTGTGGGTTTGAAGAAGATCTGGGGAGGTCACATTTTTCACCCAAAAAAACACTAAGGGGTACCCCTTTGTGTTTTTTTAGACTAAATTGTTGACCGTCACAGTTTTATTCCAAACTCACGATGTTGATTAAGCAGGTCCTGACTTACACAGGGGTGTGATTATTTTCAGCCTATCTCATCCCAAAGCTGATATATGAGGACTAACGTAACTGGGATTTTCTCGCAATAGGTTTATTGGTGTTGAATATTATGGAATTAAATTCATATGCTTGTTATACGTCCAATAAAGCAAAATGCAGATGCAATGTAGGATATATTGGACTGAATAGGCTTTTCTGATTGCACCCTTCTACTCATGTGTTTACCTAGCTTCACTGGAAGTAGGAATCCCATCATGAAATTTACAGTTATACATTTTATGCAGCATAAAATGTTCTATATCTCAGCTTTGGGATGTGGAAGGGCAAAAATTACCACACCACTGTCTTCGTCAGGACCTCTCTGACACACGGTGTGGGTTTGAAGAAGATCTGGGGAGGTCACATTTTTCACCCAAAAAAAAACACTAATGGGTACCCCTTTGTGTTTTTTTAGACAAAATTTTTGACCATCTCAGATTTCTTCCAGACTCACGATGTTGATTAAGCAGGTCCTGACTTACACAGGGGTGTGATTATTTTCAGCCTATCTCATCCCAAAGCTGATATATGAGGACTAACGTAACTGGGATTTTCTCGCAATAGGTTTATTGGTGTTGAATATTATGGAATTAAATTCATGAGCTTGTTATACATCCAATAAAGCAAAATACAGATGCAATGTAGAATATATTGGACTGAATAGGCTTTTCTGATTGCACCCTTCTACTCATGTGTTTACCTAGCTTCACTGGAAGTAGGAATCCCATCATGAAATTTACAGTTATACATTTTATGCAGCACAACATGTCCCTATATCTCAGCTTTGGGATGTGGAAGGGCAAAAATTACCGCACCACTGTCTTCGTCAGGACCTCTCTGACACACGGTGTGGGTTTGAAGAAGATCTGGGGAGGTCACATTTTTCACCCAAAAAAACACTAAGGGGTACCCCTTTGTGTTTTTTTTGACTAAATTATTGACCGTCACAGTTTTCTTCCAAACTCACGATGTTGATTAAGCAGGTCCTGACTTACACAGGGGTGTGATTATTTTCAGCCTATCTCATCCCAAAGCTGATATATGAGGACTAACGTAACTGGGATTTTCTCGCAATAGGTTTATTGGTGTTGAATATTATGGAATTAAATTCATGAGTTTGTTATACGTCCAATAAAGCAAAATACAGATGCAATGTAGGATATATTGGACTGAATAGGCTTTTCTGATTGCACCCTTCTACTCATGTGTTTACCTAGCTTCACTGGAAGTAGGAATCCCATCATGAAATTTATAGTTATACATTTTATGCAGCACAACATGTCCCTATATCTCAGCTTTGGGATGTGGAAAGGCAAAAATTACCGCACCACTGTCTTCGTCAGGACCTCCCTGACACACGGTGTGGGTTTGAAGAAGATCTGAGGAGGTCACATTTTTCACCCAAAAAATCACTGAGGGGTACCCCTTTGTGTTTTTTTAGACAAAAATTTTGACTGTTTCAGATTTCTTCCAAACTCACGGTGTTGATTAAGCAGGTCCTGACTTACACAGGGGTGTGATTATTTTCAGCCTATCTCATCCCAAAGCTGATATATGAGGACTAACGTAACTGGGATTTTCTCGCAATAGGTTTATTGGTGTTGAATATTATGGAATTAAATTCATGAGTTTGTTATACGTCCAATAAAGCAAAATACAGATGCAATGTAGGATATATTGGACTGAATAGGCTTTTCTGATTGCACCCTTCTACTCATGTGTTTACCTAGCTTCACTGGAAGTAGGAATCCCATCATGAAATTTATAGTTATACATTTTATGCAGCACAACATGTCCCTATATCTCAGCTTTGGGATGTGGAAGGGCAAAAATTACCGCACCACTGTCTTCGTCAGGACCTCCCTGACACACGGTGTGGGTTTGAAGAAGATCTGAGGAGGTCACATTTTTCACCCAAAAAAACACTGAGGGGTACCCCTTTGTGTTTTTTTAGACTAAATTTTTGACCGTCTCAGATTTCTTCCAAACTCACGATGTTGATTAAGCAGGTCCTGACTTACACAGGGGTGTGATTATTTTCAGCCTATCTCATCCCAAAGCTGATATATGAGGACTAACGTAACTGGGATTTTCTCGCAATAGGTTTATTGGTGTTGAATATTATGGAATTAAATTCATATGCTTGTTATACGTCCAATAAAGCAAAATACAGATGCAATGTAGGATATATTGGACTGAATAGGCTTTTCTGATTGCACCCTTCTACTCATGTGTTTACCTAGCTTCACTGGAAGTAGGAATCCCATCATGAAATTTACAGTTATACATTTTATGCAGCATAAAATGTTCTATATCTCAGCTTTGGGATGTGGAAGGGCAAAAATTACCACACCACTGTCTTCGTCAGGACCTCTCTGACACACGGTGTGGGTTTGAAGAAGATCTGAGGAGGTCACATTTTTCACCCAAAAAAAACACTAATGGGTACCCCTTTGTGTTTTTTTAGACAAAATTTTTGACCGTCTCAGATTTCTTCCAGACTCACGATGTTGATTAAGCAGGTCCTGACTTACACAGGGGTGTGATTATTTTCAGCCTATCTCATCCCAAAGCTGATATATGAGGACTAACGTAACTGGGATTTTCTCGCAATAGGTTTATTGGTGTTGAATATTATGGAATTAAATTCATGAGCTTGTTATACATCCAATAAAGCAAAATACAGATGCAATGTAGAATATATTGGACTGAATAGGCTTTTCTGATTGCACCCTTCTACTCATGTGTTTACCTAGCTTCACTGGAAGTAGGAATCCCATCATGAAATTTACAGTTATACATTTTATGCAGCATAAAATGTTCTATATCTCAGCTTTGGGATGTGGAAGGGCAAAAATTACCACACCACTGTCTTCGTCAGGACCTCTCTGACACACGGTGTGGGTTTGAAGAAGATCTGGGGAGGTCACATTTTTCACCCCAAAAAAACACTAATGGGTACCCCTTTGTGTTTTTTAGACAAAATTTTTGACCGTCTCAGATTTCTTCCAGACTCACGATGTTGATTAAGCAGGTCCTGACTTACACAGGGGTGTGATTATTTTCAGCCTATCTCATCCCAAAGCTGATATATGAGGACTAACGTAACTGGGATTTTCTCGCAATAGGTTTATTGGTGTTGAATATTATGGAATTAAATTCATTAACTTGTTATACATCCAATAAAGCAAAATACAGATGCAATGTAGAATATATTGGACTGAATAGGCTTTTCTGATTGCACCCTTCTACTCATGTGTTTACCTAGCTTCACTGGAAGTAGGAATCCCATCATGAAATTTACAGTTATACATTTTATGCAGCACAACATGTCCCTATATCTCAGCTTTGGGATGTGGAAGGGCAAAAATTACCGCACCACTGTCTTCGTCAGGACCTCTCTGACACATGGTGTGGGTTTGAAGAAGATCTGGGGAGGTCACATTTTTCACCCAAAAAAACACTAAGGGGTACCCCTTTGTGTTTTTTTTGACTAAATTATTGACCGTCACAGTTTTCTTCCAAACTCACGATGTTGATTAAGCAGGTCCTGACTTACACAGGGGTGTGATTATTTTCAGCCTATCTCATCCCAAAGCTGATATATGAGGACTAACGTAACTGGGATTTTCTCGCAATAGGTTTATTGGTGTTGAATATTATGGAATTAAATTCATGAGCTTGTTATACATCCAATAAAGCAAAATACAGATGCAATGTAGAATATATTGGACTGAATAGGCTTTTCTGATTGCACCCTTCTACTCATGTGTTTACCTAGCTTCACTGGAAGTAGGAATCCCATCATGAAATTTACAGTTATACATTTTATGCAGCATAAAATGTTCTATATCTCAGCTTTGGGATGTGGAAGGGCAAAAATTACCACACCACTGTCTTCGTCAGGACCTCTCTGACACACGGTGTGGGTTTGAAGAAGATCTGGGGAGGTCACATTTTTCACCCCAAAAAAACACTAATGGGTACCCCTTTGTGTTTTTTAGACAAAATTTTTGACCGTCTCAGATTTCTTCCAGACTCACGATGTTGATTAAGCAGGTCCTGACTTACACAGGGGTGTGATTATTTTCAGCCTATCTCATCCCAAAGCTGATATATGAGGACTAACGTAACTGGGATTTTCTCGCAATAGGTTTATTGGTGTTGAATATTATGGAATTAAATTCATGAGTTTGTTATACGTCCAATAAAGCAAAATACAGATGCAATGTAGGATATATTGGACTGAATAGGCTTTTCTGATTGCACCCTTCTACTCATGTGTTTACCTAGCTTCCCTGGAAGTAGGAATCCCATCATGAAATTTATAGTTATACATTTTATGCAGCACAACATGTCCCTATATCTCAGCTTTGGGATGTGGAAGGGCAAAAATTACCGCACCACTGTCTTCGTCAGGACCTCCCTGACACACGGTGTGGGTTTGAAGAAGATCTGAGGAGGTCACATTTTTCACCCAAAAAAACACTGAGGGGTACCCCTTTGTGTTTTTTTAGACAAAATTTTTGACTGTTTCAGATTTCTTCCAAACTCACGGTGTTGATTAATCAGGTCCTGACTTACACAGGGGTGTGATTATTTTCAGCCTATCTCATCCCAAAGCTGATATATGAGGACTAACGTAACTGGGATTTTCTCGCAATAGGTTTATTGGTGTTGAATATTATGGAATTAAATTCATGAGTTTGTTATACGTCTAATAAAGCAAAATACAGATGCAATGTAGGATATATTGGACTGAATAGGCTTTTCTGATTGCACCCTTCTACTCATGTGTTTACCTAGCTTCACTGGAAGTAGGAATCCCATCATGAAATTTACAGTTATACATTTTATGCAGCACAACATGTCCCTATATCTCAGCTTTGGGATGTGGAAGGGCAAAAATTACCGCACCACTGTCTTCGTCAGGACCTCTCTGACACACGGTGTGGGTTTGAAGAAGATCTGGGGAGGTCACATTTTTCACCCAAAAAAACACTAAGGGGTACCCCTTTGTGTTTTTTTTGACTAAATTATTGACCGTCACAGTTTTCTTCCAAACTCACGATGTTGATTAAGCAGGTCCTGACTTACACAGGGGTGTGATTATTTTCAGCCTATCTCATCCCAAAGCTGATATATGAGGACTAACGTAACTGGGATTTTCTCGCAATAGGTTTATTGGTGTTGAATATTATGGAATTAAATTCATGAGTTTGTTATACGTCCAATAAAGCAAAATACAGATGCAATGTAGGATATATTGGACTGAATAGGCTTTTCTGATTGCACCCTTCTACTCATGTGTTTACCTAGCTTCACTGGAAGTAGGAATCCCATCATGAAATTTATAGTTATACATTTTATGCAGCACAACATGTCCCTATATCTCAGCTTTGGGATGTGGAAGGGCAAAAATTACCGCACCACTGTCTTCGTCAGGACCTCCCTGACACACGGTGTGGGTTTGAAGAAGATCTGAGGAGGTCACATTTTTCACCCAAAAAAACACTGAGGGGTACCCCTTTGTATTTTTTTAGACTAAATTTTTGACCGTCTCAGATTTCTTCCAAACTCACGGTGTTGATTAAGCAGGTCCTGACTTACACAGGGGTGTGATTATTTTCAGCCTATCTCATCCCAAAGCTGATATATGAGGACTAACGTAACTGGGATTTTCTCGCAATAGGTTTATTGGTGTTGAATATTATGGAATTAAATTCATGAGCTTGTTATACGTCCAATAAAGCAAAATACAGATGCAATGTAGGATATATTGGACTGAATAGGCTTTTCTGATTGCACCCTTCTACTCATGTGTTTACCTAGCTTCACTGGAAGTAGGAATCCCATCATGAAATTTATAGTTATACATTTTATGCAGCACAACATGTCCCTATATCTCAGCTTTGGGATGGGGAAGGCCAAAAATTATCACACCACTGTCTTCGTCAGGACCTCCCTGACACACGGTGTGGGTTTGAAGAAGATCTGAGGAGGTCACATTTTTCACCCAAAAAAACACTGAGGGGTACCCCTTTGTGTTTTTTTAGACTAAATTTTTGACCGTCTCAGATTTCTTCCAAACTCACGGTGTTGATTAAGCAGGTCCTGACTTACACAGGGGTGTGATTATTTTCAGCCTATCTCATCCCAAAGCTGATATATGAGGACTAACGTAACTGGGATTTTCTCGCAATAGGTTTATTGGTGTTGAATATTATGGAATTAAATTCATGAGCTTGTTATACGTCCAATAAAGCAAAATACAGATGCAATGTAGGATATATTGGACTGAACAGGCTTTTCTGATTGCACCCTTCTACTCATGTGTTTACCTAGCTTCACTGGAAGTAGGAATCCCATCATGAAATTTACAGTTATATATTTTATGCAGCACAACATGTCCCTATATCTCAGCTTTGGGATGTGGAAGGGCAAACATTACCACACCACTGTCTTCGTCAGGACCTCTCTGACACACTGTGTGTGTTTGAAGAAGATCTGAGGAGGTCACATTTTTCACCCAAAAAAACACTAAGGGGTACCCCTTTGTGTTTTTTTAGACAAAATTTTTGACCGTCTCAGATTTCTTCCAAACTCACGATGTTGATTAAGCAGGTCCTGACTTACACAGGGGTGTGATTATTTTCAGCCTATCTCATCCCAAAGCTGATATATGAGGACTAACGTAACTGGGATTTTCTCGCAATAGGTTTATTGGTGTTGAATATTATGGAATTAAATTCATGAGCTTGTTATACGTCCAATAAAGCAAAATACAGATGCAATGTAGGATATATTGGACTGAACAGGCTTTTCTGATTGCACCCTTCTACTCATGTGTTTACCTAGCTTCACTGGAAGTAGGAATCCCATCATGAAATTTACAGTTATATATTTTATGCAGCACAACATGTCCCTATATCTCAGCTTTGGGATGTGGAAGGGCAAACATTACCACACCACTGTCTTCGTCAGGACCTCTCTGACACACTGTGTGTGTTTGAAGAAGATCTGAGGAGGTCACATTTTTCACCCAAAAAAACACTAAGGGGTACCCCTTTGTGTTTTTTTAGACAAAATTTTTGACCGTCTCAGATTTCTTCCAAACTCACGATGTTGATTAAGCAGGTCCTGACTTACACAGGGGTGTGATTATTTTCAGCCTATCTCATCCCAAAGCTGATATATGAGGACTAACGTAACTGGGATTTTCTCGCAATAGGTTTATTGGTGTTGAATATTATGGAATTAAATTCATGAGCTTGTTATACGTCCAATAAAGCAAAATACAGATGCAATGTAGGATATATTGGACTGATTAGGCTTTTCTGATTGCACCCATCTACTCATGTGTTTACCTAGCTTCACTGGAAGTAGGAATCCCATCATGAAATTTACAGTTATACATTTTATGCAGCACAACATGTCCCTATATCTCAGCTTTGGGATGTGGAAGGGCAAACATTACCACACCACTGTCTTCATCAGGACCTCTCTGACACACTGTGTGGGTTTGAAGAAGATCTGAGGAGGTCACATTTTTCACCCAAAAAAACACTAAGGGGTACCCCTTTGTGTTTTTTTAGACTACATTTTTGACCGTCTCAGATTTCTTCCAAACTCACGATGTTGATTAAGCAGGTCCTGACTTACACAGGGGTGTGATTATTTTCAGCCTATCTCATCCCAAAGCTGATATATGAGGACTAACGTAACTGGGATTTTCTCGCAATAGGTTTATTGGTGTTGAATATTATGGAATTAAATTCATGAGCTTGTTATACGTCCAATAAAGCAAAATACAGATGCAATGTAGGATATATTGGACTGAATAGGCTTTTCTGATTGCACCCTTCTACTCATGTGTTTACCTAGCTTCACTGGAAGTGGGAATCCCATCATGAAATTTACAGTTATACATTTTATGCAGCACAACATGTCCCTATATCTCAGCTTTGGGATGTGGAAGGGCATAAATTACCGCACCACTGTCTTCGTCAGGACCTCCCTGACACACGGTGTGGGTTTGAAGAAGATCTGAGGAGGTCACATTTTTCACCCAAAAAAACACTGAGGGGTACCCCTTTGTGTTTTTTTAGACAAAATTTTTGACCGTCTTAGATTTCTTCCAAACTCTCGATGTTGATTAAGCAGGTCCTGACTTACACAGGGGTGTGATTATTTTCAGCCTATCTCATCCCAAAGCTGATATATGAGGACTAACGTAACTGGGATTTTCTCGCAATAGGTTTATTGGTGTTGAATATTATGGAATTAAATTCATGAGTTTGTTATACGTCTAATAAAGCAAAATACAGATGCAATGTAGGATATATTGGACTGAATAGGCTTTTCTGATTGCACCCTTCTACTCATGTGTTTACCTAGCTTCACTGGAAGTAGGAATCCCATCATGAAATTTACAGTTATACATTTTATGCAGCACAACATGTCCCTATATCTCAGCTTTGGGATGTGGAAGGGCAAAAATTACCGCACCACTGTCTTCGTCAGGACCTCTCTGACACACGGTGTGGGTTTGAAGAAGATCTGGGGAGGTCACATTTTTCACCCAAAAAAACACTAAGGGGTACCCCTTTGTGTTTTTTTTGACTAAATTATTGACCGTCACAGTTTTCTTCCAAACTCACGATGTTGATTAAGCAGGTCCTGACTTACACAGGGGTGTGATTATTTTCAGCCTATCTCATCCCAAAGCTGATATATGAGGACTAACGTAACTGGGATTTTCTCGCAATAGGTTTATTGGTGTTGAATATTATGGAATTAAATTCATGAGTTTGTTATACGTCCAATAAAGCAAAATACAGATGCAATGTAGGATATATTGGACTGAATAGGCTTTTCTGATTGCACCCTTCTACTCATGTGTTTACCTAGCTTCACTGGAAGTAGGAATCCCATCATGAAATTTATAGTTATACATTTTATGCAGCACAACATGTCCCTATATCTCAGCTTTGGGATGTGGAAGGGCAAAAATTACCGCACCACTGTCTTCGTCAGGACCTCCCTGACACACGGTGTGGGTTTGAAGAAGATCTGAGGAGGTCACATTTTTCACCCAAAAAAACACTGAGGGGTACCCCTTTGTATTTTTTTAGACTAAATTTTTGACCGTCTCAGATTTCTTCCAAACTCACGGTGTTGATTAAGCAGGTCCTGACTTACACAGGGGTGTGATTATTTTCAGCCTATCTCATCCCAAAGCTGATATATGAGGACTAACGTAACTGGGATTTTCTCGCAATAGGTTTATTGGTGTTGAATATTATGGAATTAAATTCATGAGCTTGTTATACGTCCAATAAAGCAAAATACAGATGCAATGTAGGATATATTGGACTGAATAGGCTTTTCTGATTGCACCCTTCTACTCATGTGTTTACCTAGCTTCACTGGAAGTAGGAATCCCATCATGAAATTTATAGTTATACATTTTATGCAGCACAACATGTCCCTATATCTCAGCTTTGGGATGGGGAAGGCCAAAAATTATCACACCACTGTCTTCGTCAGGACCTCCCTGACACACGGTGTGGGTTTGAAGAAGATCTGAGGAGGTCACATTTTTCACCCAAAAAAACACTGAGGGGTACCCCTTTGTGTTTTTTTAGACTAAATTTTTGACCGTCTCAGATTTCTTCCAAACTCACGGTGTTGATTAAGCAGGTCCTGACTTACACAGGGGTGTGATTATTTTCAGCCTATCTCATCCCAAAGCTGATATATGAGGACTAACGTAACTGGGATTTTCTCGCAATAGGTTTATTGGTGTTGAATATTATGGAATTAAATTCATGAGCTTGTTATACGTCCAATAAAGCAAAATACAGATGCAATGTAGGATATATTGGACTGAACAGGCTTTTCTGATTGCACCCTTCTACTCATGTGTTTACCTAGCTTCACTGGAAGTAGGAATCCCATCATGAAATTTACAGTTATATATTTTATGCAGCACAACATGTCCCTATATCTCAGCTTTGGGATGTGGAAGGGCAAACATTACCACACCACTGTCTTCGTCAGGACCTCTCTGACACACTGTGTGTGTTTGAAGAAGATCTGAGGAGGTCACATTTTTCACCCAAAAAAACACTAAGGGGTACCCCTTTGTGTTTTTTTAGACAAAATTTTTGACCGTCTCAGATTTCTTCCAAACTCACGATGTTGATTAAGCAGGTCCTGACTTACACAGGGGTGTGATTATTTTCAGCCTATCTCATCCCAAAGCTGATATATGAGGACTAACGTAACTGGGATTTTCTCGCAATAGGTTTATTGGTGTTGAATATTATGGAATTAAATTCATGAGCTTGTTATACGTCCAATAAAGCAAAATACAGATGCAATGTAGGATATATTGGACTGATTAGGCTTTTCTGATTGCACCCATCTACTCATGTGTTTACCTAGCTTCACTGGAAGTAGGAATCCCATCATGAAATTTACAGTTATACATTTTATGCAGCACAACATGTCCCTATATCTCAGCTTTGGGATGTGGAAGGGCAAACATTACCACACCACTGTCTTCATCAGGACCTCTCTGACACACTGTGTGGGTTTGAAGAAGATCTGAGGAGGTCACATTTTTCACCCAAAAAAACACTAAGGGGTACCCCTTTGTGTTTTTTTAGACTACATTTTTGACCGTCTCAGATTTCTTCCAAACTCACGATGTTGATTAAGCAGGTCCTGACTTACACAGGGGTGTGATTATTTTCAGCCTATCTCATCCCAAAGCTGATATATGAGGACTAACGTAACTGGGATTTTCTCGCAATAGGTTTATTGGTGTTGAATATTATGGAATTAAATTCATGAGCTTGTTATACGTCCAATAAAGCAAAATACAGATGCAATGTAGGATATATTGGACTGAATAGGCTTTTCTGATTGCACCCTTCTACTCATGTGTTTACCTAGCTTCACTGGAAGTGGGAATCCCATCATGAAATTTACAGTTATACATTTTATGCAGCACAACATGTCCCTATATCTCAGCTTTGGGATGTGGAAGGGCATAAATTACCGCACCACTGTCTTCGTCAGGACCTCCCTGACACACGGTGTGGGTTTGAAGAAGATCTGAGGAGGTCACATTTTTCACCCAAAAAAACACTGAGGGGTACCCCTTTGTGTTTTTTTAGACAAAATTTTTGACCGTCTTAGATTTCTTCCAAACTCTCGATGTTGATTAAGCAGGTCCTGACTTACACAGGGGTGTGATTATTTTCAGCCTATCTCATCCCAAAGCTGATATATGAGGACTAACGTAACTGGGATTTTCTCGCAATAGGTTTATTGGTGTTGAATATTATGGAATTAAATTCATGAGCTTGTTATACGTCCAATAAAGCAAAATACAGATGCAATGTAGGATATATTGGACTGATTAGGCTTTTCTGATTGCACCCATCTACTCATGTGTTTACCTAGCTTCACTGGAAGTAGGAATCCCATCATGAAATTTACAGTTATACATTTTATGCAGCACAACATGTCCCTATATCTCAGCTTTGGGATGTGGAAGGGCAAAAATTACCGCACCACTGTCTTCGTCAGGACCTCCCTGACACACGGTGTGGGTTTGAAGAAGATCTGGGGAGGTCACATTTTTCACCCAAAAAAACACTAAGGGGTACCCCTTTGTGTTTTTTTTGACTAAATTATTGACCGTCACAGTTTTCTTCCAAACTCACGATGTTGATTAAGCAGGTCCTGACTTACACAGGGGTGTGATTATTTTCAGCCTATCTCATCCCAAAGCTGATATATGAGGACTAACGTAACTGGGATTTTCTCGCAATAGGTTTATTGGTGTTGAATATTATGGAATTAAATTCATGAGCTTGTTATACGTCCAATAAAGCAAAATACAGATGCAATGTAGAATATATTGGACTGAATAGGCTTTTCTGATTGCACCCTTCTACTCATGTGTTTACCTAGCTTCACTGGAAGTAGGAATCCCATCATGAAATTTACAGATATACATTTTATGCAGCACAACATGTCCCTATATCTCAGCTTTGGGATGTGGAAGGGCAAAAATTACCGCACCACTGTCTTCGTCAGGACCTCCCTGACACACGGTGTGGGTTTGAAGAAGATCTGAGGAGGTCACATTTTTCACCCAAAAAAACACTGAGGGGTACCCCTTTGTGTTTTTTTAGACTAAATTTTTGACCGTCTCAGATTTCTTCCAAACTCACGATGTTGATTAAGCAGGTCCTGACTTACACAGGGGTGTGATTATTTTCAGCCTATCTCATCCCAAAGCTGATATATGAGGACTAACGTAACTGGGATTTTCTCGCAATAGGTTTATTGGTGTTGAATATTATGGAATTAAATTCATGAGCTTGTTATACGTCCAATAAAGCAAAATACAGATGCAATGTAGGATATATTGGACTGAATAGGCTTTTCTGATTGCACCCTTCTACTCATGTGTTTACCTAGCTTCACTGGAAGTAGGAATCCCATCATGAAATTTACAGATATACAATTTATGCAGCACAACATGTCCCTATATCTCAGCTTTGGGATGTGGAAGGGCAAGAATTACTGCACCACTGTCTTCGTCAGGACCTCCCTGACACACGGTGTGGGTTTGAAGAAGATCTGGGGAGGTCACATTTTTCACCCAAAAAAACACTAAGGGGTACCCCTTTGTGTTTTTTTAGACTAAATTGTTGACCGTCACAGTTTTCTTCCAAACTCACGATGTTGATTAAGCAGGTCCTGACTTACACAGGGGTGTGATTATTTTCAGCCTATCTCATCCCAAAGCTGATATATGAGGACTAACGTAACTGGGATTTTCTCGCAATAGGTTTATTGGTGTTGAATATTATGGAATTAAATTCATGAGTTTGTTATACGTCCAATAAAGCAAAATACAGATGCAATGTAGGATATATTGGACTGAATAGGCTTTTCTGATTGCACCCTTCTACTCATGTGTTTACCTAGCTTCACTGGAAGTAGGAATCCCATCATGAAATTTACAGTTATACATTTTATGCAGCACAACATGTCCCTATATCTCAGCTTTGGGATGTGGAAGGGCAAAAATTACCGCACCACTGTCTTCGTCAGGACCTCCCTGACACACGGTGTGGGTTTGAAGAAGATCTGAGGAGGTCACATTTTTCACCCAAAAAAACACTGAGGGGTACCCCTTTGTGTTTTTTTAGACCAAATTTTTGACCATCTCAGATTTCTTCCAGACTCACGGTGTTGATTAAACAGGTCCTGACTTACACAGGGGTGTGATTATTTTCAGCCTATCTCATCCCAAAGCTGATATATGAGGACTAACGTAACTGGGATTTTCTCGCAATAGGTTTATTGGTGTTGAATATTATGGAATTAAATTCATGAGTTTGTTATACGTCCAATAAAGCAAAATACAGATGCAATGTAGGATATATTGGACTGAATAGGCTTTTCTGATTGCACCCTTCTACTCATGTGTTTACCTAGCTTCACTGGAAGTAGGAATCCCATCATGAAATTTACAGATATACATTTTATGCAGCACAACATGTCCCTATATCTCAGCTTTGGGACGTGGAAGGGCAAAAATTACCGCACCACTGTCTTCGTCAGGACCTCCCTGACACACGGTGTGGGTTTGAAGAAGATCTGGGGAGGTCACATTTTTCACCCAAAAAAACACTAAGGGGTACCCCTTTGTGTTTTTTTAGACTAAATTGTTGACCGTCACAGTTTTCTTCCAAGCTCACGATGTTGATTAAGCAGGTCCTGACTTACACAGGGGTGTAATTATTTTCAGCCTATCTCATCCCAAAGCTGATATATGAGGACTAACGTAACTGGGATTTTCTCGCAATAGGTTTTATGGTGTTGAATATTATGGAATTAAATTCATATGCTTGTTATACGTCCAATAAAGCAAAATGCAGATGCAATGTAGGATATATTGGACTGAATAGGCTTTTCTGATTGCACCCTTCTACTCATGTGTTTACCTAGCTTCACTGGAAGTAGGAATCCCATCATGAAATTTACAGTTATACATTTTATGCAGCACAACATGTCCCTATATCTCAGCTTTGGGATGTGGAAGGGCAAAAATTACCGCACCACTGTCTTCGTCAGGACCTCCCTGACACACGGTGTGGGTTTGAAGAAGATCTGGGGAGGTCACATTTTTCACCCAAAAAAAACACTAAGGGGTACCCCTTTGTGTTTTTTTAGACTAAATTTTTGACCGTCACAGTTTTCTTCCAAACTCACGATGTTGATTAAGCAGGTCCTGACTTACACAGGGGTGTGATTATTTTCAGCCTATCTCATCCCAAAGCTGATATATGAGGACTAACGTAACTGGGATTTTCTCGCAATAGGTTTATTGGTGTTGAATATTATGGAATTAAATTCATGAGTTTGTTATACGTCCAATAAAGCAAAATACAGATGCAATGTAGGATATATTGGACTGAATAGGCTTTTCTGATTGCACCCTTCTACTCATGTGTTTACCTAGCTTCACTGGAAGTAGGAATCCCATCATGAAATTTACAGTTATACATTTTATGCAGCACAACATGTCCCTATATCTCAGCTTTGGGATGTGGAAGGGCAAAAATTACCGCACCACTGTCTTCGTCAGGACCTCCCTGACACACGGTGTGGGTTTGAAGAAGATCTGGGGAGGTCACATTTTTCACCCAAAAAAAAACACTAAGGGGTACCCCTTTGTGTTTTTTTAGACTAAATTTTTGACCGTCACAGTTTTCTTCCAAACTCACGATGTTGATTAAGCAGGTCCTGACTCACAAAGGGGTGTGATTTTATTTCAGCCTATCTCATCCCAAAGCTGATATATGAGGACTAACGTAACTGGGATTTTCTCGCAATAGGTTTATTGGTGTTGAATATTATGGGATTAAATTCATGAGTTTGTTATACGTCCAATAAAGCAAAATGCAGATGCAATGTAGGATATATTGGACTGAATAGGCTTTTCTGATTGCACCCTTCTACTCATGTGTTTACCTAGCTTCACTGGAAGTAGGAATCCCATCATGAAATTTACAGTTATACATTTTATGCAGCATAAAATGTTCTATATCTCAGCTTTGGGATGTGGAATGGCAAAAATTACCACACCACTGTCTTCGTCAGGACCTCTCTGACACACGGTGTGGGTTTGAAGAAGATCTGGGGAGGTCACATTTTTCACCCAAAAAAACACTAAGGGGTACCCCTTTGTGTTTTTTTTGACTAAATTATTGACCGTCACAGTGTTCTTCCAAACTCACGATGTTGATTAAGCAGGTCCTGACTTACACAGGGGTGT
>NW_027101277.1:0-15622 GCF_029633855.1 Hoplias malabaricus
TGTTTATTTGTTTATTTTTTTAAAGTTTTGATCTCCTCTTGTGTTTAAATGACTGTAGCTACAATCTTCACAATCGGAGCCTTAAGCTCAATGGCTTACAGCGCCTAGTGTTCCCTGGCAGTCTCAATTCCAAGTATTAACTAAGCGCACAAGCTCGGGATTCCTAAGAGTGCTACGGCCATAAGCAATGACTGTTGGCTGTAGAAGACTATTTGTAATGCCTGTTCTAAGAGTAACTCTTGTTACAGAGCTTCTTGTAAACTAAAAAGCCTCAAAACTCAAAATAAATGACTGGCTTTCCAGTGTTTTTTGTTTATTTGTTTTTTTATTTGTTTGTTTATTTTTTATTCATTTATTGTTTATTTGTTTATTTTTTTAAAGTTTTGATCTCCTCTTGTGTTTAAATGACTGTAGCTACAATCTTCACAATCGGAGCCTTAAGCTCAATGGCTTACAGCGCCTAGTGTTCCCTGGCAGTCTCCATTCCAAGTATTAACTAAGCGCACAAGCTCGGGATTCCTAAGAGTGCTATGGCCATAAGCAATGACTGTTGGCTGTAGAAGACAATTTGTAATGACTGTTCTAAGAGCAACTCTTGCTGCTTGTGAACTAAAAAGCCTCACAACTCAAAATAAATGACTGGCTTTCCAGTGTTTTTTGTTTATTTGTTTTTTTATTTGTTTGTTTATTTTTTATTCATTTATTGTTTATTTGTTTATTTTTTAAAAGTTTTGATCTCCTCTTGTGTTTAAATGACTGTAGCTACAATCTTCACAATCGGAGCCTTAAGCTCAATGGCTTACAGCGCCTAGTGTTCCCTGGCAGTCTCCATTCCAAGTATTAACTAAGCGCACAAGCTCGGGATTCCTAAGAGTGCTACGGCCATAAGCAATGACTGTTGGCTGTAGAAGACTATTTGTAATGCCTGTTCTAAGAGTAACTCTTGTTACAGAGCTGCTTGTAAACTAAAAAGCCTCAAAACTCAAAATAAATGACTGGCTTTCCAGTGTTTTTTGTTTATTTGTTTTTTTATTTGTTTATTTATTTTTTATTCATTTATTGTTTATTTGTTTATTTTTTAAAAGTTTTGATCTCCTCTTGTGTTTAAATGACTGTAGCTACAATCTTCACAATCGGAGCCTTAAGCTCAATGGCTTACAGCGCCTAGTGTTCCCTGGCAGTCTCCATTCCAAGTATTAACTAAGCGCACAAGCTCGGGATTCCTAAGAGTGCTATGGCCATAAGCAATGACTGTTGGCTGTAGAAGAAAATTTGTAATGACTGTTCTAAGAGCAACTCTTGCTGCTTGTGAACTAAAAAGCCTCACAACTCAAAATAAATGACTGGCTTTCCAGTGTTTTTTGTTTGTTTGTTTTTTTATTTGTTTGTTTATTTTTTATTCATTTATTGTTTATTTGTTTATTTCTTAAAAGTTTTGATCTCCTCTTGTGTTTAAATGACTGTAGCTACAATCTTCACAATCGGAGCCTTAAGCTAAAAAGCTTACAGCGCCTAGTGTTCCCTGGCAGTCTCAATTCCAAGTATTAACTAAGCGCACAAGCTCGGGATTCCTAAGAGTGCTACGGCCATAAGCAATGACTGTTGGCTGTAGAAGACTATTTGTAATGCCTGTTCTAAGAGTAACTCTTGTTACAGAGCTGCTTGTAAACTAAAAAGCCTCAAAACTCAAAATAAATGACTGGCTTTCCAGTGTTTTTTGTTTATTTGTTTTTTTATTTGTTTGTTTATTTTTTATTCATTTATTGTTTATTTGTTTATTTTTTAAAAGTTTTGATCTCCTCTTGTGTTTAAATGACTGTAGCTACAATCTTCACAATCGGAGCCTTAAGCTCAATGGCTTACAGCGCCTAGTGTTCCCTGGCAGTCTCAATTCCAAGTATTAACTAAGCGCACAAGCTCGGGATTCCTAAGAGTGCTATGGCCATAAGCAATGACTGTTGGCTGTAGAAGACAATTTGTAATGACTGTTCTAAGAGCAACTCTTGCTGCTTGTGAACTAAAAAGCCTCACAACTCAAAATAAATGACTGGCTTTCCAGTGTTTTTTGTTTGTTTGTTTTTTTTATTTGTTTGTTTATTTTTTATTCATTTATTGTTTATTTGTTTATTTTTTTAAAGTTTTGATCTCCTCTTGTGTTTAAATGACTGTAGCTACAATCTTCACATTCGGAGCCTTAAGCTAAAAAGCTTACAGCGCCTAGTGTTCCCTGGCAGTCTCAATTCCAAGTATTAACTAAGCGCACAAGCTCGGGATTCCTAAGAGTGCTACGGCCATAGGCAATGACTGTTGGCTGTAGAAGTCTATTTGTAATGCCTGTTCTAAGAGTAACTCTTGTTACAGAGCTGCTTGTAAACTAAAAAGCCTCAAAACTCAAAATAAATGACTGGCTTTCCAGTGTTTTTTGTTTATTTGTTTTTTTATTTCTTTGTTTATTTTTTATTCATTTATTGTTTATTTGTTTATTTTTTAAAGTTTTGATCTCCTCTTGTGTTTAAATGACTGTAGCTACAATCTTCACAATCGGAGCCTTAAGCTCAATGGCTTACAGCGCCTAGTGTTCCCTGGCAGTCTCCATTCCAAGTATTAACTAAGCGCACAAGCTCGGGATTCCTAAGAGTGCTATGGCCATAAGCAATGACTGTTGGCTGTAGAAGAAAATTTGTAATGACTGTTCTAAGAGCAACTCTTGCTGCTTGTGAACTAAAAAGCCTCACAACTCAAAATAAATGACTGGCTTTCCAGTGTTTTTTGTTTGTTTGTTTTTTTATTTGTTTGTTTATTTTTTATTCATTTATTGTTTATTTGTTTATTTCTTAAAAGTTTTGATCTCCTCTTGTGTTTAAATGACTGTAGCTACAATCTTCACAATCGGAGCCTTAAGCTAAAAAGCTTACAGCGCCTAGTGTTCCCTGGCAGTCTCAATTCCAAGTATTAACTAAGCGCACAAGCTCGGGATTCCTAAGAGTGCTATGGCCATAAGCAATGACTGTTGGCTGTAGAAGACAATTTGTAATGACTGTTCTAAGAGCAACTCTTGCTGCTTGTGAACTAAAAAGCCTCACAACTCAAAATAAATGACTGGCTTTCCAGTGTTTTTTGTTTGTTTGTTTTTTTATTTGTTTGTTTATTTTTTATTCATTTATTGTTTATTTGTTTATTTTTTTTAAGTTTTGATCTCCTCTTGTGTTTAAATGACTGTAGCTACAATCTTCACATTCGGAGCCTTAAGCTAAAAAGCTTACAGCGCCTAGTGTTCCCTGGCAGTCTCAATTCCAAGTATTAACTAAGCGCACAAGCTCGGGATTCCTAAGAGTGCTACGGCCATAAGCAATGACTGTTGGCTGTAGAAGTCTATTTGTAATGCCTGTTCTAAGAGTAACTCTTGTTACAGAGCTGCTTGTAAACTAAAAAGCCTCAAAACTCAAAATAAATGACTGGCTTTCCAGTGTTTTTTGTTTATTTGTTTTTTTATTTCTTTGTTTTATTTTTTATTCATTTATTGTTTATTTGTTTATTTTTTAAAGTTTTGATCTCCTCTTGTGTTTAAATGACTGTAGCTACAATCTTCACAATCGGAGCCTTAAGCTCAATGGCTTACAGCGCCTAGTGTTCCCTGGCAGTCTCCATTCCAAGTATTAACTAAGCGCACATGCTCGGGATTCCTAAGAGTGCTATGGCCATAAGCAATGACTGTTGGCTGTAGAAGACAATTTGTAATGACTGTTCTAAGAGCAACTCTTGCTGCTTGTGAACTAAAAAGCCTCACAACTCAAAATAAATGACTGGCTTTCCAGTGTTTTTTGTTTGTTTGTTTTTTTATTTGTTTGTTTATTTTTTATTCATTTATTGTTTATTTGTTTATTTTTTAAAAGTTTTGATCTCCTCTTGTGTTTAAATGACTGTAGCTACAATCTTCACAATCGGAGCCTTAAGCTAAAAAGCTTACAGCGCCTAGTGTTCCCTGGCAGTCTCAATTCCAAGTATTAACTAAGCGCACAAGCTCGGGATTCCTAAGAGTGCTACGGCCATAAGCAATGACTGTTGGCTGTAGAAGACTATTTGTAATGCCTGTTCTAAGAGTAACTCTTGTTACAGAGCTGCTTGTAAACTAAAAAGCCTCAAAACTCAAAATAAATGACTGGCTTTCCAGTGTTTTTTGTTTATTTGTTTTTTTATTTGTTTGTTTATTTTTTATTCATTTATTGTTTATTTGTTTATTTTTTTAAAGTTTTGATCTCCTCTTGTGTTTAAATGACTGTAGCTACAATCTTCACAATCGGAGCCTTAAGCTCAATGGCTTACAGCGCCTAGTGTTCCCTGGCAGTCTCCATTCCAAGTATTAACTAAGCGCACAAGCTCGGGATTCCTAAGAGTGCTATGGCCATATGCAATGACTGTTGGCTGTAGAAGACAATTTGTAATGACTGTTCTAAGAGCAACTCTTGCTGCTTGTGAACTAAAAAGCCTCACAACTCAAAATAAATGACTGGCTTTCCAGTGTTTTTTGTTTGTTTGTTTTTTTATTTGTTTGTTTATTTTTTATTCATTTATTGTTTATTTGTTTATTTTTTAAAAGTTTTGATCTCCTCTTGTGTTTAAATGACTGTAGCTACAATCTTCACAATCGGAGCCTTAAGCTAAAAAGCTTACAGCGCCTAGTGTTCCCTGGCAGTCTCAATTCCAAGTATTAACTAAGCGCACAAGCTCGGGATTCCTAAGAGTGCTACGGCCATAAGCAATGACTGTTGGCTGTAGAAGACTATTTGTAATGCCTGTTCTAAGAGTAACTCTTGTTACAGAGCTGCTTGTAAACTAAAAAGCCTCAAAACTCAAAATAAATGACTGGCTTTCCAGTGTTTTTTGTTTATTTGTTTTTTTATTTGTTTGTTTATTTTTTATTCATTTATTGTTTATTTGTTTATTTTTTTAAAGTTTTGATCTCCTCTTGTGTTTAAATGACTGTAGCTACAATCTTCACAATCGGAGCCTTAAGCTCAATGGCTTACAGCGCCTAGTGTTCCCTGGCAGTCTCCATTCCAAGTATTAACTAAGCGCACAAGCTCGGGATTCCTAAGAGTGCTATGGCCATAAGCAATGACTGTTGGCTGTAGAAGACAATTTGTAATGACTGTTCTAAGAGCAACTCTTGCTGCTTGTGAACTAAAAAGCCTCACAACTCAAAATAAATGACTGGCTTTCCAGTGTTTTTTGTTTGTTTGTTTTTTTATTTGTTTGTTTATTTTTATTCATTTATTGTTTATTTGTTTATTTTTTAAAAGTTTTGATCTCCTCTTGTGTTTAAATGACTGTAGCTACAATCTTCACAATCGGAGCCTTAAGCTAAAAAGCTTACAGCGCCTAGTGTTCCCTGGCAGTCTCAATTCCAAGTATTAACTAAGCGCACAAGCTCGGGATTCCTAAGAGTGCTACGGCCATAAGCAGTGACTGTTGGCTGTAGAAGACTATTTGTAATGCCTGTTCTAAGAGTAACTCTTGATACAGAGCTGCTTGTAAACTAAAAAGCCTCACAACTCAAAATAAATGACTGGCTTTCCAGTGTTTTTTGTTTATTTGTTTTTTATTTGTTTGTTTATTTTTTATTCATTTATTGTTTATTTGTTTATTTTTTTAAAGTTTTGATCTCCTCTTGTGTTTAAATGACTGTAGCTACAATCTTCACAATCGGAGCCTTAAGCTCAATGGCTTACAGCGCCTAGTGTTCCCTGGCAGTCTCCATTCCAAGTATTAACTAAGCGCACAAGCTCGGGATTCCTAAGAGTGCTACGGCCATAAGCAATGACTGTTGGCTGTAGAAGACTATTTGTAATGCCTGTTCTAAGAGTAACTCTTGTTACAGAGCTGCTTGTAAACTAAAAAGCCTCAAAACTCAAAATAAATGACTGGCTTTCCAGTGTTTTTTGTTTATTTGTTTTTTTATTTGTTTGTTTATTTTTTATTCATTTATTGTTTATTTGTTTATTTTTTTAAAGTTTTGATCTCCTCTTGTGTTTAAATGACTGTAGCTACAATCTTCACAATCGGAGCCTTAAGCTCAATGGCTTACAGCGCCTAGTGTTCCCTGGCAGTCTCCATTCCAAGTATTAACTAAGCGCACAAGCTCGGGATTCCTAAGAGTGCTATGGCCATAAGCAATGACTGTTGGCTGTAGAAGACAATTTGTAATGACTGATCTAAGAGCAACTCTTGCTGCTTGTGAACTAAAAAGCCTCACAACTCAAAATAAATGACTGGCTTTCCAGTGTTTTTTGTTTGTTTGTTTTTTTATTTGTTTGTTTATTTTTTATTCATTTATTGTTTATTTGTTTATTTTTTAAAAGTTTTGATCTCCTCTTGTGTTTAAATGACTGTAGCTACAATCTTCACAATCGGAGCCTTAAGCTAAAAAGCTTACAGCGCCTAGTGTTCCCTGGCAGTCTCAATTCCAAGTATTAACTAAGCGCACAAGCTCGGGATTCCTAAGAGTGCTACGGCCATAAGCAATGACTGTTGGCTGTAGAAGACTATTTGTAATGCCTGTTCTAAAAGTAACTCTTGTTACAGAGCTGCTTGTAAACTAAAAAGCCTCAAAACTCAAAATAAATGACTGGCTTTCCAGTGTTTTTTGTTTATTTGTTTTTTTATTTGTTTGTTTATTTTTTATTCATTTATTGTTTATTTGTTTATTTTTTAAAAGTTTTGATCTCCTCTTGTGTTTAAATGACTGTAGCTACAATCTTCACAATCGGAGCCTTAAGCTAAAAAGCTTACAGCGCCTAGTGTTCCCTGGCAGTCTCAATTCCAAATATTAACTAAGCGCACAAGCTCGGGATTCCTAAGAGTGCTACGGCCATAAGCAATGACTGTTGGCTGTAGAAGATTAGTTGTAATGCCTGTTCTAAGAGTAACTCTTGTTACAGAGCTGCTTGTAAACTAAAAAGCCTCACAACTCAAAATAAATGACTGGCTTTCCAGTGTTTTTTGTTTATTTTTTTATTTGTTTGTTTATTTTTTATTCATTTATTGTTTATTTGTTTATTTTTTTAAAGTTTTGATCTCCTCTTGTGTTTAAATGACTGTAGCTACAATCTTCACAATCGGAGCCTTAAGCTCAATGGCTTACAGCGCCTAGTGTTCCCTGGCAGTCTCCATTCCAAGTATTAACTAAGCACACAAGCTCGGGATTCCTAAGAGTGCTACGGCCATAAGCAATGACTGTTGGCTGTAGAAGACTATTTGTAATGCCTGTTCTAAGAGTAACTCTTGTTACAGAGCTGCTTGTGAACTAAAAAGCCTCACAACTCAAAATAAATGACTGGCTTTCCAGTGTTTTTTGTTTGTTTGTTTTTTTATTTGTTTGTTTATTTTTTATTCATTTATTGTTTATTTGTTTATTTTTTAAAAGTTTTGATCTCCTCTTGTGTTTAAATGACTGTAGCTACAATCTTCACAATCGGAGCCTTAAGCTAAAAAGCTTACAGCGCCTAGTGTTCCCTGGCAGTCTCAATTCCAAGTATTAACTAAGCGCACAAGCTCGGGATTCCTAAGAGTGCTACGGCCATAAGCAATGACTGTTGGCTGTAGAAGACTATTTGTAATGCCTGTTCTAGGAGTAACTCTTGTTACAGAGCTGCTTGTAAACTAAAAAGCCTCAAAACTCAAAATAAATGACTGGCTTTCCAGTGTTTTTTGTTTATTTGTTTTTTTATTTGTTTGTTTATTTTTTATTCATTTATTGTTTATTTGTTTATTTTTTAAAAGTTTTGATCTCCTCTTGTGTTTAAATGACTGTAGCTACAATCTTCACAATCGGAGCCTTAAGCTAAAAAGCTTACAGCGCCTAGTGTTCCCTGGCAGTCTCAATTCCAAGTATTAACTAAGCGCACAAGCTCGGGATTCCTAAGAGTGCTACGGCCATAAGCAATGACTGTTGGCTGTAGAAGACTATTTGTAATGCCTGTTCTAAGAGTAACTCTTGATACAGAGCTGCTTGTAAACTAAAAAGCCTCACAACTCAAAATAAATGACTGGCTTTCCAGTGTTTTTTGTTTATTTGTTTTTTATTTGTTTGTTTATTTTTTATTCATTTATTGTTTATTTGTTTATTTTTTTAAAGTTTTGATCTCCTCTTGTGTTTAAATGACTGTAGCTACAATCTTCACAATCGGAGCCTTAAGCTCAATGGCTTACAGCGCCTAGTGTTCCCTGGCAGTCTCCATTCCAAGTATTAACTAAGCGCACAAGCTCGGGATTCCTAAGAGTGCTACGGCCATAAGCAATGACTGTTGGCTGTAGAAGACTATTTGTAATGCCTGTTCTAAGAGTAACTCTTGTTACAGAGCTGCTTGTAAACTAAAAAGCCTCAAAACTCAAAATAAATGACTGGCTTTCCAGTGTTTTTTGTTTATTTGTTTTTTTATTTGTTTGTTTATTTTTATTCATTTATTGTTTATTTGTTTATTTTTTAAAAGTTTTGATCTCCTCTTGTGTTTAAATGACTGTAGCTACAATCTTCACAATCGGAGCCTTAAGCTCAATGGCTTACAGCGCCTAGTGTTCCCTGGCAGTCTCCATTCCAAGTATTAACTAAGCGCACAAGCTCGGGATTCCTAAGAGTGCTATGGCCATAAGCAATGACTGTTGGCTGTAGAAGACAATTTGTAATGACTGTTCTAAGAGCAACTCTTGCTGCTTGTGAACTAAAAAGCCTCACAACTCAAAATAAATGACTGGCTTTCCAGTGTTTTTTGTTTGTTTGTTTTTTTATTTGTTTGTTTATTTTTATTCATTTATTGTTTATTTGTTTATTTTTTAAAAGTTTTGATCTCCTCTTGTGTTTAAATGACTGTAGCTACAATCTTCACAATCGGAGCCTTAAGCTAAAAAGCTTACAGCGCCTAGTGTTCCCTGGCAGTCTCAATTCCAAGTATTAACTAAGCGCACAAGCTCGGGATTCCTAAGAGTGCTACGGCCATAAGCAATGACTGTTGGCTGTAGAAGACTATTTGTAATGCCTGTTCTAAGAGTAACTCTTGTTACAGAGCTGCTTGTAAACTAAAAAGCCTCAAAACTCAAAATAAATGACTGGCTTTCCAGTGTTTTTTGTTTATTTGTTTTTTTATTTGTTTGTTTATTTTTTATTCATTTATTGTTTATTTGTTTATTTTTTAAAAGTTTTGATCTCCTCTTGTGTTTAAATGACTGTAGCTACAATCTTCACAATCGGAGCCTTAAGCTAAAAAGCTTACAGCGCCTAGTGTTCCCTGGCAGTCTCAATTCCAAGTATTAACTAAGCGCACAAGCTCGGGATTCCTAAGAGTGCTACGGCCAAAAGCAATGACTGTTGGCTGTAGAAGACTATTTGTAATGCCTGTTCTAAGAGTAACTCTTGTTACAGAGCTGCTTGTAAACTAAAAAGCCTCACAACTCAAAATAAATGACTGGCTTTCCAGTGTTTTTTGTTTATTTGTTTTTTATTTGTTTGTTTATTTTTTATTCATTTATTGTTTATTTGTTTATTTTTTTAAAGTTTTGATCTCCTCTTGTGTTTAAATGACTGTAGCTACAATCTTCACAATCGGAGCCTTAAGCTCAATGGCTTACAGCGCCTAGTGTTCCCTGGCAGTCTCCATTCCAAGTATTAACTAAGCGCACAAGCTCGGGATTCCTAAGAGTGCTACGGCCATAAGCAATGACTGTTGGCTGTAGAAGACTATTTGTAATGCCTGTTCTAAGAGTAACTCTTGTTACAGAGCTGCTTGTAAACTAAAAAGCCTCAAAACTCAAAATAAATGACTGGCTTTCCAGTGTTTTTTGTTTATTTGTTTTTTTATTTGTTTGTTTATTTTTTATTCATTTATTGTTTATTTGTTTATTTTTTTAAAGTTTTGATCTCCTCTTGTGTTTAAATGACTGTAGCTACAATCTTCACAATCGGAGCCTTAAGCTCAATGGCTTACAGCGCCTAGTGTTCCCTGGCAGTCTCCATTCCAAGTATTAACTAAGCGCACAAGCTCGGGATTCCTAAGAGTGCTATGGCCATAAGCAATGACTGTTGGCTGTAGAAGACTATTTGTAATGCCTGTTCTAAGAGTAACTCTTGTTACAGAGCTGCTTGTAAACTAAAAAGCCTCAAAACTCAAAATAAATGACTGGCTTTCCAGTGTTTTTTGTTTATTTGTTTTTTTATTTGTTTGTTTATTTTTTATTCATTTATTGTTTATTTGTTTATTTTTTAAAAGTTTTGATCTCCTCTTGTGTCTAAATGACTGTAGCTACAATCTTCACAATCGGAGCCTTAAGCTAAAAAGCTTACAGCGCCTAGTGTTCCCTGGCAGTCTCAATTCCAAGTATTAACTAAGCGCACAAGCTCGGGATTCCTAAGAGTGCTACGGACATAAGCAATGACTGTTGGCTGTAGAAGACTATTTGTAATGCCTGTTCTAAGAGTAACTCTTGTTACAGAGCTGCTTGTAAACTAAAAAGCCTCACAACTCAAAATAAATGACTGGCTTTCCAGTGTTTTTTGTTTATTTGTTTTTTATTTGTTTGTTTATTTTTTATTCATTTATTGTTTATTTGTTTATTTTTTAAAGTTTTGATCTCCTCTTGTGTTTAAATGACTGTAGCTACAATCTTCACAATCGGAGCCTTAAGCTCAATGGCTTACAGCGCCTAGTGTTCCCTGGCAGTCTCCATTCCAAGTATTAACTAAGCGCACAAGCTCGGGATTCCTAAGAGTGCTACGGCCATAAGCAATGACTGTTGGCTGTAGAAGACTATTTGTAATGCCTGTTCTAAGAGTAACTCTTGTTACAGAGCTGCTTGTAAACTAAAAAGCCTCACAACTCAAAATAAATGACTGGCTTTCCAGTATTTTTTGTTTGTTTGTTTTTTTATTTGTTTGTTTATTTTTTATTTATTTATTGTTTATTTGTTTATTTCTTAAAAGTTTTGATCTCCTCTTGTGTTTAAATGACTGTAGCTACAATCTTCACAATCGGAGCCTTAAGCTAAAAAGCTTACAGCGCCTAGTGTTCCCTGGCAGTCTCAATTCCAAGTATTAACTAAGCGCACAAGCTCGGGATTCCTAAGAGTGCTACGGCCATAAGCAATGACTGTTGGCTGTAGAAGACTATTTGTAATGCCTGTTCTAAGAGTAACTCTTGTTACAGAGCTGCTTGTAAACTAAAAAGCCTCAAAACTCAAAATAAATGACTGGCTTTCCAGTGTTTTTTGTTTATTTGTTTTTTTATTTGTTTGTTTATTTTTTATTCATTTATTGTTTATTTGTTTATTTTTTAAAAGTTTTGATCTCCTCTTGTGTTTAAATGACTGTAGCTACAATCTTCTCAATCGGAGCCTTAAGCTCAATGGCTTACAGCGCCTAGTGTTCCCTGGCAGTCTCCATTCCAAGTATTAACTAAGCGCACAAGCTCGGGATTCCTAAGAGTGCTATGGCCATAAGCAATGACTGTTGGCTGTAGAAGACAATTTGTAATGACTGTTCTAAGAGCAACTCTTGCTGCTTGTGAACTAAAAAGCCTCACAACTCAAAATAAATGACTGGCTTTCCAGTGTTTTTTGTTTGTTTGTTTTTTTATTTGTTTGTTTATTTTTTATTCATTTATTGTTTATTTGTTTATTTTTTAAAAGTTTTGATCTCCTCTTGTGTTTAAATGACTGTAGCTACAATCTTCACAATCGGAGCCTTAAGCTAAAAAGCTTACAGCGCCTAGTGTTCCCTGGCAGTCTCAATTCCAAGTATTAACTAAGCGCACAAGCTCGGGATTCCTAAGAGTGCTACGGCCATAAGCAATGACTGTTGGCTGTAGAAGACTATTTGTAATGCCTGTTCTAAGAGTAACTCTTGTTACAGAGCTGCTTGTAAACTAAAAAGCCTCAAAACTCAAAATAAATGACTGGCTTTCCAGTGTTTTTTGTTTATTTGTTTTTTTATTTCTTTGTTTATTTTTTATTCATTTATTGTTTATTTGTTTATTTTTTAAAAGTTTTGATCTCCTCTTGTGTTTAAATGACTGTAGCTACAATCTTCACAATCGGAGCCTTAAGCTCAATGGCTTACAGCGCCTAGTGTTCCCTGGCAGTCTCCATTCCAAGTATTAACTAAGCGCACAAGCTCGGGATTCCTAAGAGTGCTATGGCCATAAGCAATGACTGTTGGCTGTAGAAGACTATTTGTAATGCCTGTTCTAAGAGTAACTCTTGTTACAGAGCTGCTTGTAAACTAAAAAGCCTCAAAACTCAAAATAAATGACTGGCTTTCCAGTGTTTTTTGTTTATTTGTTTTTTTATTTGTTTGTTTATTTTTTATTCATTTATTGTTTATTTGTTTATTTTTAAAAAGTTTTGATCTCCTCTTGTGTTTAAATGACTGTAGCTACAATCTTCACAATCGGAGCCTTAAGCTAAAAAGCTTACAGCGCCTAGTGTTCCCTGGCAGTCTCAATTCCAAGTATTAACTAAGCGCACAAGCTCGGGATTCCTAAGAGTGCTACGGACATAAGCAATGACTGTTGGCTGTAGAAGACTATTTGTAATGCCTGTTCTAAGAGTAACTCTTGTTACAGAGCTGCTTGTAAACTAAAAAGCCTCACAACTCAAAATAAATGACTGGCTTTCCAGTGTTTTTTGTTTATTTGTTTTTTATTTGTTTGTTTATTTTTTATTCATTTATTGTTTATTTGTTTATTTTTTTAAAGTTTTGATCTCCTCTTGTGTTTAAATGACTGTAGCTACAATCTTCACAATCGGAGCCTTAAGCTCAATGGCTTACAGCGCCTAGTGTTCCCTGGCAGTCTCCATTCCAAGTATTAACTAAGCGCACAAGCTCGGGATTCCTAAGAGTGCTACGGCCATAAGCAATGACTGTTGGCTGTAGAAGACTATTTGTAATGCCTGTTCTAAGAGTAACTCTTGTTACAGAGCTGCTTGTAAACTAAAAAGCCTCAAAATTCAAAATAAATGACTGGCTTTCCAGTGTTTTTTGTTTATTTGTTTTTTTATTTGTTTGTTTATTTTTTATTCATTTATTGTTTATTTGTTTATTTTTTAAAAGTTTTGATCTCCTCTTGTGTTTAAATGACTGTAGCTACAATCTTCACAATCGGAGCCTTAAGCTCAATGGCTTACAGCGCCTAGTGTTCCCTGGCAGTCTCCATTCCAAGTATTAACTAAGCGCACAAGCTCGGGATTCCTAAGAGTGCTATGGCCATAAGCAATGACTGTTGGCTGTAGAAGAAAATTTGTAATGACTGTTCTAAGAGCAACTCTTGCTGCTTGTGAACTAAAAAGCCTCACAACTCAAAATAAATGACTGGCTTTCCAGTGTTTTTTGTTTGTTTGTTTTTTTATTTGTTTGTTTATTTTTTATTCATTTATTGTTTATTTGTTTATTTTTTAAAAGTTTTGATCTCCTCTTGTGTTTAAATGACTGTAGCTACAATCTTCACAATCGGAGCCTTAAGCTAAAAAGCTTACAGCGCCTAGTGTTCCCTGGCAGTCTCAATTCCAAGTATTAACTAAGCGCACAAGCTCGGGATTCCTAAGAGTGCTACGGTCATAAGCAATGACTGTTGGCTGTAGAAGACTATTTGTAATGCCTGTTCTAAGAGTAACTCTTGTTACAGAGCTGCTTGTGAACTAAAAAGCCTCAAAACTCAAAATAAATGACTGGCTTTCCAGTGTTTTTTGTTTATTTGTTTTTTTATTTGTTTGTTTATATTTTATTCATTTATTGTTTATTTGTTTATTTTTTTAAAAGTTTTGATCTCCTCTTGTGTTTAAATGACTGTAGCTACAATCTTCACAATCGGAGCCTTAAGCTCAATGGCTTACAGCGCCTAGTGTTCCCTGGCAGTCTCCATTCCAAGTATTAACTAAGCGCACAAGCTCGGGATTCCTAAGAGTGCTATGGCCATAAGCAATGACTGTTGGCTGTAGAAGACAATTTGTAATGACTGTTCTAAGAGCAACTCTTGCTGCTTGTGAACTAAAAAGCCTCACAACTCAAAATAAATGACTGGCTTTCCAGTGTTTTTTGTTTGTTTGTTTTTTTATTTGTTTGTTTATTTTTTATTCATTTATTGTTTATTTGTTTATTTTTTAAAAGTTTTGATCTCCTCTTGTGTTTAAATGACTGTAGCTACAATCTTCACAATCGGAGCCTTAAGCTAAAAAGCTTACAGCGCCTAGTGTTCCCTGGCAGTCTCAATTCCAAGTATTAACTAAGCGCACAAGCTCGGGATTCCTAAGAGTGCTACGGCCATAAGCAATGACTGTTGGCTGTAGAAGACTATTTGTAATGCCTGTTCTAAGAGTAACTCTTGTTACAGAGCTGCTTGTAAACTAAAAAGCCTCAAAACTCAAAATAAATGACTGGCTTTCCAGTGTTTTTTGTTTATTTGTTTTTTTATTTGTTTGTTTATTTTTTATTCATTTATTGTTTATTTGTTTATTTTTTAAAAGTTTTGATCTCCTCTTGTGTTTAAATGACTGTAGCTACAATCTTCACAATCGGAGCCTTAAGCTCAATGGCTTACAGCGCCTAGTGTTCCCTGGCAGTCTCCATTCCAAGTATTAACTAAGCGCACAAGCTCGGGATTCCTAAGAGTGCTATGGCCATAAGCAATGACTGTTGGCTGTAGAAGACAATTTGTAATGACTGTTCTAAGAGCAACTCTTGCTGCTTGTGAACTAAAAAGCCTCACAACTCAAAATAAATGACTGGCTTTCCAGTGTTTTTTGTTTGTTTGTTTTTTTATTTGTTTGTTTATTTTTTATTCATTTATTGTTTATTTGTTTATTTTTTAAAAGTTTTGATCTCCTCTTGTGTTTAAATGACTGTAGCTACAATCTTCACAATCGGAGCCTTAAGCTCAATGGCTTACAGCGCCTAGTGTTCCCTGGCAGTCTCCATTCCAAGTATTAACTAAGCGCACAAGCTCGGGATTCCTAAGAGTGCTATGGCCATAAGCAATGACTGTTGGCTGTAGAAGAAAATTTGTAATGACTGTTCTAAGAGCAACTCTTGCTGCTTGTGAACTAAAAAGCCTCACAACTCAAAATAAATGACTGGCTTTCCAGTGTTTTTTGTTTGTTTGTTTTTTTATTTGTTTGTTTATTTTTTATTCATTTATTGTTTATTTCTTAAAAGTTTTGATCTCCTCTTGTGTTTAAATGACTGTAGCTACAATCTTCACAATCGGAGCCTTAAGCTAAAAAGCTTACAGCGCCTAGTGTTCCCTGGCAGTCTCAATTCCAAGTATTAACTAAGCGCACAAGCTCGGGATTCCTAAGAGTGCTACGGCCATAAGCAATGACTGTTGGCTGTAGAAGACTATTTGTAATGCCTGTTCTAAGAGTAACTCTTGTTACAGAGCTGCTTGTAAACTAAAAAGCCTCAAAACTCAAAATAAATGACTGGCTTTCCAGTGTTTTTTGTTTATTTGTTTTTTTATTTGTTTGTTTATTTTTTATTCATTTATTGTTTATTTGTTTATTTTTTAAAAGTTTTGATCTCCTCTTGTGTTTAAATGACTGTAGCTACAATCTTCTCAATCGGAGCCTTAAGCTAAAAAGCTTA
>NW_027101278.1:0-10000 GCF_029633855.1 Hoplias malabaricus
TCCCCCGGGCCGTAACTCCTCGGTCCGGTGGTGACGCCCAGGTTCAATGACCTTTCCCCCCCTGCACGGGGGTGGAAGGCACCCGGCTTGAAATATATTGGCAAAAATTGTCTCTTGTTCGAATGGCTTCCTTCGCCCGGCCTGTAACGGGCCGGGCACAAACCCGAATACGACTCTTAGCGGTGGATCACTCGGCTCGTGCTTCGATGAAGAACGCAGCCATCTGCGTTAACTAATGTGAATTGCAGGACACAGATCATCGAAATTTCGAACGCATATTGCGGCCGCGGGGGTCCATCCCGCGGCCACGCCTGTCTGAGGGTCGCTTTACCCATCGATCGGTCTCCGCGCCCCCGCTGAGAGAGAGAGACCGCGGCTGGAAGCTCGCAGGGCCTGAAAACGGCCCTTCGTCTTCCCAAACGAAGACTCGGTTCCGAGCCAGTCCACGCGGCCCGTGTTGCGAGAGAGCTCCGTACAGGGAACGGAGGGAGAGCCGAGTAGGTCCGGGTCCACGTCCGTTACGGTCTCTCCCCGAGTCCCGAGCGGGGCTCCGCGCAGTCGGACGCGGGGGTGGCGAGTGCCGATTAAACCCAGCGAGCGGGCGAGTGAGCGGGCGGGCGAGCGGCCGGGGTGGGGGGGAAGGTGTCGCGGAGTTCGGTCTCGTGCCGGGCTCTCGCCCCTCGCCCCTAGCCTTCGGCCCTCCGCCTCCGCCCTCGCCCCCGCATAAGAAACCTCTGTGTGCGGCCTCAGATCAGACGAGACGACCCGCTGAACTTAAGCATATCAGTAAGCGGAGGAAAAGAAACTAACAAGGATTCCCTTAGTAGCGGCGAGCGAACAGGGAAGAGCCCAGCGCTGAATCCCACTTTCCCCTGACCGGGGTTGGCCGGGAAATGTAGCGTACGGAAGTCCGTAAGATCCGTCTCGGTGCGGACGCGGGACCAAGTCCTCGCGAACGTGGCTTCTTCCCATAGACGGTGAAAGCCCGGTAGCGAGTCCCGCGTTCCCGCCCGGGTAGGTCGGGCTTCTCGGAGTCGGGTTGCTTGGGAATGCAGCCCAAAGCGGGTGGTAAACTCCATCTAAGGCTAAATACCGGCACGAGACCGATAGCGAACCGAGTACCGTGAGGGAAAGTTGAAACAGGACTTTGAAGAGAGAGTTCAACAGAGCGTGAAACCGTTGAGAGGTAAACGTACGGGGACCGAGAAGACTGCCCCGGGGGATTCAGCCGGGCGGACGGCCCCGCGCTCGTCGGGTTCCGCGGTCGGGGGTGCGAGCGTATCCGGGCGAGAGGGGTGGGGTGCCGACTCCACCGCTCCCCGCTTCGGCTCTGCGCTTCGCCTCTGGACTTCGGGCCTGTCGGGCGTACGGAGGTCCGGCCCCGCCCGGTGTACTTTCCCCGCGTGGTGGTGAGTCGCGACCGGCTCCGGTTAGGCTTGGAAGGGCCCGAGGGTGAAGGTAGGTCCGTCCGGAGAAGGGAGTCCCCACGCGGCCCCCGGACACGGGCGTTCCGCTACAGCCCCTCGCTCCGACTTCGCCGATAACGCCGGGGCCGTGGAGCAATGTCCTTTCCGCGTTCTCCCCTCCTCCGGGATGGGGATGGGGGCCCCCCCCGATCGTTCGGTCGAAGCGGGCCGGCTGGGCTGTCCTCAGCCCCGGGCTAGGCCCGCTACGGCGATGCGGGGGGCGATCCAGGCCCACAGCACCCGAACGCCTAAGGTCAGCGGCTAAGTTCGGACCCCGAACGACCCGTCTTGAAACACGGACCAAGGAGTCTAACGCGTATGCGAGTCGAAGGGACCAGAACCCCCGGAGGCGCAACGAAGGTGAAGGCCGGCGCGCGTCGGCTGAGGTGGGATCCGTCCTAACCCTCCGAGGGGGCGGGCGGCGCACCACCGGCCTGCTCTTCCCACGTGCGGAGAGCGGAGCCAGAGCATACGCGGTGGTACCCGAAAGATGGTGAACTATGCCTGGGCAGGGCGAAGCCAGGGGAAACCCTGAGTGGAGGCCCGCAGCGGTCCTGACGTGCAAATCGGTCGTCCGACCTGGGTATAGGGGCGAAAGACTAATCGAACCATCTAGTAGCTGGTTCCCTCCGAAGTTTCCCTCAGGATAGCCGGCGCCGAAACTTCAAGTTTTATCCGGTAAAGAAATGACTGGAGGCCGCGGGGCCGAAACGGGCCTCGCCCTACTCTCAAACTTTAAATGGGTAAGAGGCCCGGCTCGCAGGCTTGGAGCCGGGCATGGAATTGACGGTGCCGAGTGGGCCACTTTTGGTAAGCAGAACTGGTGCTGCGGGATGAACCGAACGCGCGGGTTAAGGCGCCCGACGCAGACGCTCATCAGACCCCAAGAAAGGTGTCGGTTGATATAGACAGCGGGGCGGTGGCCATGGAAGTCGGCATCCGCTAAGGAGTGTGTAACAACTCACCTGCCGAATCAACTGGCCCTGAAAATGGATGGCGCTGGAGCGTCGGGCCCATACCCGGCCGTCGCTGGCGGTACTTGTCTCCCACCCCCCCCAAAAGCCAGCGAGAATGAGAGAGAGAACCGAGACTCATGGGACCGTATGCCGCGACGAGTAGGAGGGGCGCCGCGGTGGCGCAGAAGCCTTTGGCGCGAGCCTGGGTCGAGCCGCCGCGGGTGCAGATCTTGGTGGTAGTAGCAAATATTCAGATGAGAACTTTGAAGGCCGAAGTGGAGAAGGGTTCCACGCCGACAGCGCTTGGCCGTGGGTTAGTCGGTCCTAAGGGATAGGCGAGCGCCGTTCGGAAAATGCTGGGGCGATGGTCTCGTCTGCCTCGCGCTGACCGAAAGGGGATCGGGCCAATATCCCCGTACCTGGGATTGGTGGAGATCGAGCCGCCGAGAGGCGCTCCCGTGGCGGTAACGCAAACGAACCCGGAGACGCCGGTGGGGACCCCGGGGAGGATTCTCTCTCCTTGCTAAAGAGCTGGAGCGCCCTGGAATGGGTTCGACCCCGAGATAGGGGCTCAACGCTCTGAAAGGCGTCGCATGCGCTATGCGACGGCCGGGACGTTTCCCATCGGCCCTTGAAAATCCGGGGGAGGTATAGTGAATTTCCCCCCAGGCCGTACCCATATCCGCATCAGGTCTCCAAGGTGAACAGCCTCTGGCGTGTTGGAACAATGTAGGTAAGGGAAGTCGGCAAGACGGATCCGTAACTTCGGGATAAGGATTGGCTCTAATGGCTGAGCTCGGTCGGGCCCGTGTCTGCTGATGCGGGGTCCGAAAGCCCGGTGCTGCCCGTGCGACGGGGAGCTGTTCCCGGTCCACCTTCGGGCCCCCCCCCACTGGGTCCTGCGCGCGAGGAAGCGCACGGCGAGAGATTGTCCCCCCAGTATATCCAAACCCCCGTGAACAAGGCTCCGTCTGTCTGTCGGGGTCGATGAGAGTGGGTCGCGGCGAGCGAGACCTTAAGCCCCGGTGCGTGTCCCCCCCTCGGCGGTGGCGCTTAGGGGGCCTCGGTCAGGTCGACGGTAGGGGAGCCGGTCGTCGGTGGGATGCCGGCGGGGGAGCGTCCTTCGGGACTAACCTCCGTCGGATGACCGCCTTCGGCCTCCCTCTCCCTACCTAAGCCGGGCCGGGCTCCCGACGCCCGTCGCCGGGTGGGCCGCCCCCGGCTAAGCTCGAGCGTCCGGCCCTTCGCTCTCCCCCGATGGGACGCGGAGGGACGCAATGGAACGTAGGTCCGCGTGGGGGGGTTGCGGTCTCTCGTGCGTGTGTGGACTCGTAGCGGGCCACCGCCGGTGGTGGGGCTTCGGTGGGTCGGGGCGGTGTCCCTGGAGCCTCGCGCGCCGAGCCTAGGCTCCGTGGATCTCTCGGGCTTATGAGTCTCGCCTCGGGGGGAGACCTCCGGGGCCGGGTCTCTCGGCCGGCACCTAACAGCCGAATTAGAACTGCTGCGGACAAGGGGAATCCGACTGTTTAATTAAAACACAGCATCGTGAAGGCTCTTGGACCGGGTGTTGACACGATGTGAATTCTGCCCAGTGCTCTGAATGTCAAAGTGAAGAAATTCATCGAAGCGCGGGTTAACGGCGGGAGTAACTATGACTCTCTTAAGTTAGCCCCACTATACACTTTCTGGACAAAGGCCCATTCAAATATATTGCCATTGGACACTTATGACCACAGTGGGATTGTATGCCGGTTATGGATCCATAATGCCGTATAAAGCATGACCATTTGGACACTGAGTGATAACTTTTTCCAGTTTGATACCCGCGGCAAAATCGCCATTTGGACAGCACTAGGGGCACTGGTGCTCCATCTAGGAGTTCAGAACGTTGGGCCCATCCCTTTAGTATGTGTCACTTGGCTCTGATTGGCTCTGATTGGCTTTCTGAATGGAATAACCTACACCATCCAACTTCCAATATATTTAACAGTGTCATATATATTGCAAATGGGATGCATTCAACTTTGACCTCTCTAAAGTCCCGCCCAAAGCTTGGGGGAGGGTCTAAGGGTCCAGAAAGAGCGTAAAATGTCCAAATCAAATATAAATAAAATTTCTCTGGGCCTCTGGAAGCCTGGGCCTCTGGTAGCCTGGGCCTCTGGGCCTCTGGGCCTCTGGTAGCCTGGGTCTCTGGGTCTCTGGGACTCTGGGTCTCTGGGCCTCTGGGTCTCTGGGGCTCTGGGGCTCTGGGGCTCTGGGCCTCTGGTAGCCTGGGCCTCTGGGCCTCTGGGAGCCTGGGCCTCTGGTAGCCTGGGCCTCTGGGCCTCTGGTAGCCTGGGCCTCTGGGCCTCTGGGCCTCTGGGAGCCTGGGTCTCTGGGACTCTGGGGCTCTGGGTCTCTGGGTCTCTGGGTCCCTGGGGCTCTGGGTCTCTGGGGCTCTGGGTCCCTGGGACTCTGGGGCTCTGGGTCTCTGGGTCCCCGGGGCTCTGGGGCTCTGGGTCCCCGGGGCTCTGGGGCTCTGGGGCTCTGGGACTCTGGGGCTCTGGGTCCCTGGGGCTCTGGGGCTCTGGGGCTCTGGGTCCCTGGGACTCTGGGGCTCTGGGTCTCTGGGTCCCCGGGCTCTGGGGCTCTGGGTCCCCGGGGCTCTGGGGCTCTGGGTCTCTGGGGCTCTGGGTCTCTGGGGCTCTGGGGCTCTGGGTCTCTGGGTCTCTGGGGCTCTGGGGCTCTGGGTCTCTGGGTCCCCGGGGCTCTGGGTCTCTGGGTCCCCGGGGCTCTGGGGCTTTGGGTCCCCGGGGCTCTGGGGCTCTGGGGCTCTGGGTCCCCGGGGCTCTGGGGCTCTGGGGCTCTGGGTCCCCGGGGCTCTGGGGCTCTGGGGCTCTGGGGCTCTGGGACTCTGGGGCTCTGGGTCCCTGGGGCTCTGGGTCCCTGGGACTCTGGGGCTCTGGGTCTCTGGGTCCCCGGGCTCTGGGGCTCTGGGTCCCCGGGGCTCTGGGGCTCTGGGTCTCTGGGTCTCTGGGGCTCTGGGTCTCTGGGGCTCTGGGGCTCTGGGTCTCTGGGTCTCTGGGGCTCTGGGGCTCTGGGTCTCTGGGTCCCCGGGGCTCTGGGTCTCTGGGTCCCCGGGGCTCTGGGGCTCTGGGTCCCCGGGGCTCTGGGGCTCTGGGGCTCTGGGGCTCTGGGTCCCTGGGACTCTGGGGCTCTGGGTCTCTGGGTCTCTGGGGCTCTGGGGCTCTGGGTCCCTGGGACTCTGGGGCTCTGGGTCTCTGGGTCCCCGGGGCTCTGGGGCTCTGGGTCCCCGGGGCTCTGGGGCTCTGGGTCTCTGGGACTCTGGGCCTCTGGGTCTCTGGGCCTCTGGGCCTCTGGGCCTCTGGGGCTCTGGGGCTCTGGGTCTCTGGGTCCCCGGGGCTCTGGGGCTCTGGGTCCCCGGGGCTCTGGGGCTCTGGGTCCCTGGGACTCTGGGGCTCTGGGGCTCTGGGGCTCTGGGTCTCCGGGTCTCTGGGTCCCCGGGGCTCTGGGTCTCTGGGTCTCTGGGCCTCTGGGAGCCTGGGTCTCTGGGTCTCTGGGTCTCTGGGTCCCTGGGTCCCTGGGGCTCTGGGGCTCTGGGGCTCTGGGTCTCTGGGGCCCTGGGTCTCTGGGTCTCTGGGACTCTGGGCCTCTGGGTCTCTGGGCCTCTGGGCCTCTGGGCCTCTGGGTCTCTGGGCCTCTGGGTCTCTGGGAGCCTGGGCCTCTGGTAGCCTGGGTCTCTGGGCCTCTGGTAGCCTGGGCCTCTGGTAGCCTGGGCCTCTGGGCCTCTGGGAGCCTGGGCCTCTGGGCCTCTGGGAGCCAAAAGGAAGCTCCGGAGCTTAGGCGGCGGAGAGGTTGTTTGAATAAGGCCCGTTCAGGGAACCAGGGCGTTGGGTTTAATTAGGCCCCGGAGGTAGGCCCCGGTGGTAAACTCCGGGGCAAGCCTTATCAGAGGCCCAGGATGAGGTGTTCTTAATGTATTGGCTGATAGGGAGCCCCGGAGGTAGGGGACCCTTGGTGAAATTCATGCCGGGTTAGGGGACCAGGGCGTTGGGGTGAATAAGCCCCTGGAGGTAGGCACCGGTGGTAAGCTCCGGGGCAAGCCTAATCAGAGGCCCAGGATGAGGGTGTAATGAACTGGACAACCATCCCACTTCCCATGTATTGTACAGCAATTGGGCAACCATCCCACTTTCAATATATTGTGCGGCGTTTTGTCTCCCAGGTCCACCAGTGGGCAGAATGAACTTTGAGATTTGACGGAGGGTCCTTCCAATACATTATACAGCAATTGGGCAACCATCCCACTTCCAATATATTGTACAGCGATTGCGCAACCGTCCCACTTCCAATATATTGCGCGTCGTTTTGTCTCCCAGGTCCACCAGTGGGCAGGATGAACTTGCAATATATTATACAGCAATTGGGCAACCATCCCACTTCCAATATATTGTACAGCAATTGGGCAACCATCCCACTTCCAATATATTGTACAGCGATTGCTCAACCGTCCCACTTCCAATATATTGCGCGTCGTTTTGGCACCCAGGTCCACCAGTGGGCAGGATGAACTTGCAATATATTATACAGCAATTGGGCAACCATCCCACTTCCAATATATTGTACAGCGATTGCGCAACCGTCCCACTTCCAATATATTGCGCGCCGTTTTGGCTCCCAGGTCCACCAGTGGGCAGGATGAACTTGCAATATATTATACAGCAATTGGGCAACCATCCCACTTCCAATATATTTTAAGGTTCCAGGTCTACCAGTGGGCATCTTTTTTGACGGGGCAGGCTGATTGGTTTAGTCCGAGGGCGGGGGCTTAAGTGTGGGCCAGATAGGTTCGACCGGTGCGCCGGGTCCCTGGGGCTCTGGGTCTCTGGGTCTCTGGGTCCCTGGGTCCCTGGGTCCCTGGGGCTCTGGGGCTCTGGGTCTCTGGGTCCCTGGGTCCCTGGGTCCCTGGGTCCCTGGGGCTCTGGGTCTCTGGGTCCCTGGGACTCTGGGTCCCTGGGTCCCTGGGTCCCTGGGTCCCTGGGACTCTGGGGCTCTGGGGCTCTGGGGCTCTGGGGCTCTGGGTCCCTGGGGCTCTGGGTCTCTGGGTCCCTGGGTCCCTGGGTCCCTGGGGCTCTGGGTCCCTGGGGCTCTGGGTCCCTGGGACTCTGGGACTCTGGGTCCCTGGGTCTCTGGGTCCCTGGGACTCTGGGTCCCTGGGACTCTGGGTCCCTGGGTCCTTGGGGCTCTGGGTCCCTGGGACTCTGGGGCTCTGGGGCTCTGGGTCCCTGGGGCTCTGGGTCTCTGGGTCCCTGGGACTCTGGGTCTCTGGGTCCCTGGGACTCTGGGGCTCTGGGTCCCTGGGGCTCTGGGTCCCTGTGGCTCTGGGGCTCTGGGGCTCTGGGGCTCTGGGACTCTGGGGCTCTGGGGCTCTGGGTCCCTGGGTCCCTGGGTCCCTGGGACTCTGGGGCTCTGGGGCTCTGGGGCTCTGGGGCTCTGGGTCCCTGGGGCTCTGGGTCTCTGGGTCCCTGGGTCCCTGGGTCCCTGGGGCTCTGGGTCCCTGGGGCTCTGGGTCCCTGGGACTCTGGGACTCTGGGTCCCTGGGTCTCTGGGTCCCTGGGACTCTGGGTCCCTGGGACTCTGGGTCCCTGGGTCCTTGGGGCTCTGGGTCCCTGGGACTCTGGGGCTCTGGGGCTCTGGGGCTCTGGGTCTCTGGGTCCCTGGGGCTCTGGGGCTCTGGGGCTCTGGGTCTCTGGGTCCCTGGGACTCTGGGGCTCTGGGGCTCTGGGTCCCTGGGGCTCTGGGTCTCTGGGTCCCTGGGACTCTGGGTCTCTGGGTCCCTGGGACTCTGGGGCTCTGGGTCCCTGGGGCTCTGGGTCCCTGTGGCTCTGGGGCTCTGGGGCTCTGGGGCTCTGGGACTCTGGGGCTCTGGGGCTCTGGGTCCCTGGGACTCTGGGTCCCTGGGACTCTGGGGCTCTGGGTCCCTGGGGCTCTGGGACTCTGGGGCTCTGGGACTCTGGGGCTCTGGGACTCTGGGGCTCTGGGGCTCTGGGTCCCTGGGTCCCTGGGCTCTGGGGCTCTGGGTCTCTGGGTCCCTGGGACTCTGGGGCTCTGGGTCCCTGGGGCTCTGGGTCTCTGGGTCCCTGGGACTCTGGGGCTCTGGGTCCCTGGGGCTCTGGGACTCTGGGGCTCTGGGTCTCTGGGTCTCTGGGGCTCTGGGTCTCTGAGGCTCTGGGGCTCTGGGTCCCTGGGTCCCTGGGGCTCTGGGGCTCTGGGTCCCTGGGACTCTGGGTCTCTGGGTCCCTGGGGCTCTGGGGCTCTGGGACTCTGGGGCTCTGGGGCTCTGGGTCCCTGGGGCTCTGGGGCTCTGGGTCCCTGGGACTCTGGGGCTCTGGGGCTCTGGGTCTCTGGGTCCCTGGGACTCTGGGGCTCTGGGACTCTGGGGCTCTGGGGCTCTGGGTCCCTGGGTCCCTGGGGCTCTGGGGCTCTGGGTCCCTGGGACTCTGGGGCTCTGGGTCCCTGGGGCTCTGGGTCTCTGGGTCTCTGGGTCCCTGGGACTCTGGGGCTCTGGTTCCCTGGGGCTCTGGGGCTCTGGGTCTCTGGGGCTCTGGGGCTCTGGGTCTCTGGGTCCCTGGGGCTCTGGGACTCTGGGTCCCTGGGACTCTGGGGCTCTGGGGCTCTGGGACTCTGGGGCACTGGGGCTCTGGGACTCTGGGGCTCTGGGGCTCTGGGGCTCTGGGTCTCTGGGTCCCTGGGGCTCTTGGGCTCTGGGGCTCTGGGACTCTGGGGCTCTGGGTCCCTGGGTCTCTGGGGCTCTGGGGCTCTGGGGCTCTGGGACTCTGGGACTCTGGGGCTCTGGGGCTCTGGGGCTCTGGGTCCCTGGGGCTCTGGGTCTCTGGGTCCCTGGGGCTCTGGGTCTCTGGGTCCCTGGGGCTCTGGGTCTCTGGGTCCCTGGGACTCTTGGTCCCTGGGACTCTGGGGCTCTGGGGCTCTGGTGCTCTGGGACTCTGGGGCTCTGGGGCTCTGGGGCTCTGGGTCCCTGGGGCTCTGGGTCTCTGGGTCTCTGGGTCCCTGGGACTCTGGGTCCCTGGGACTCTGGGTCCCTGGGGCTCTGGGTCTCTTGGTCCCTGGGACTCTGGGTCCCTGGGACTCTGGGTCCCTGGGACTCTGGGACTCTGGGTCCCTGGGACTCTGGGGCTCTTGGGCTCTGGGGCTCTGGGGCTCTGGGTCTCTGGGTCCCTGGGGCTCTGGGACTCTGGGACTCTGGGACTCTGGGACTCTGCAGAGATCCAGAGGCTTATGGGAGTCTTAGCACCAGTGGTAGGCTCCGGGGCAAGCCTTATCACAGCCCAGCTCCCTTCTGGGAGCCTGGGGCTCTGGGTAAGATATAATTTGCAATTGTGATCCCAATTGCAATATATTTGACACAAGTCAAATATATGTGAATTGGGATCCCAATTGCAATATATTTGACTTGTGTCAAATATATGTGAATTGGGATCCCATTTGCAATATATTTGACTTGTGTCAAATATATGTGAATCGGGATCCCAAATGCAATATATTTGACTTGTGTCAAAT